>NC_134077.1:8387296-8503452 GCF_965140245.1 Athene noctua
TCTCACATTTTCATATGTTTCACAAACATCTGTTGAAAGCTGATATAATTTTATTCATCTATTTATTTATTTATTTATTTGACTAAAAAGGACAAGTCAAAGTCCCAGCAGTTCTCAGTTAATCTGTGAAGATTTGCACCATAGACATATGCACATGCAATAAACTAATTTCAGGGACAGAACATTTTTTAATGTCACGTACCGCTCAGATGAGGGAGGTAACTGACTTAGATTTGTAAATCCCTAACAGAGTGGACAACAGTGAGACAAGTCTCAGAGTCCAAACATTCCCACAATGTACTAATTGGACACATGATAATCGGCTAAATATATAACAAGTTCTGGCAAGCAATAGAGTATGCCTTGCATTGCTTAATGGTAGTGAAGGAAAAGGGGAAAAAGGAAAGGATGAAGATGGAGGGAATAGAGGAATAGAGATCACTGCTCTGGGTTCCTGCATAGATACCGCCAGTGAGAATTCGAACAGACATTTGTCTTCTTTGTCTTCCCCCCCCCCCCCCCCCCCCCCCCACACACACACACACACTTTGCCCGATCAATTTATGAACACTTTCCTTGGGTCCACTTCCTAGGTTGACCCACATACCTGTGTATCCCATATATGGGGAGGGGTAAAGTGTTTCACGGGATGGTGTAATTAGCATGATCTTGTTAGTCTTCGTTAGCATATTAAGGGATGTTAATTTTAATATGGATTCCATGGATAATGAAGCAAAAGTCATTCACCGGACAGGTGGCCCTTGAAACTTGACCAGATGGACCAGAGCAGAGCCGTCCTGTCTCCTCAGGGCTCCCCCCTCCAGCTGCATCCTGTGTTATTGGGGCAGCCTGATCAGCTTCGACCTCCACACTACCCACCCCGTGACTACAGGTTCACTACCTGCAAGTGCTTGAGACCTTCACAGAATCACAGAATCATCTAGGTTGGAAAAGACCTTGAAGATCATCCAGTCCAACACGGACAGTTCCCAACTACACCAGCGTGATGTCGACCCAACTCTTAAACACCTCCAGGGATGGGGACTCCACCACCTCCCTGGGCAGCCCATTCCAACACCCAACAACCCCTTTTGGAAAATAAATGCTTCCTAATATCCAGTCTAAACCTTCCCTGGTGCAATTTGACAACATTAGCTCTTGTCCTATTTCTTACTATTTGGTTAAAGAGACTCATCCCCAGCTCTCTGCACCCTCCTGTCAGGGAGCTGTAGAGGGCGATGAGGTCTCCCCTCAGCCTCCTCCTCTCCAGACTGAACCCCCCCAGTTCCCTCAGCCGCTCCTCGTACGACCTGTGCTCCAGACCCTGCCCCAGCTCCGTTGCCCTTCTCTGGACACGCTCGAGTCATTCAAGGGCCTTTTTGGGGTGAGGGGCCCAAAACTGAACACAGGAATCGAGGGGCGGCCTCCCCAGTGCCGAGCCCAGGGCTCAGATCCCTTCCCTGTCCCTGCTGGCCACGCCAGTGCTGACACAAGCCAGGATGCCATTGGCCTCCTTGGCCCCCTGGGCACACTGCTGGCTCCTGTTCAGCCGGCTGTCAATCACCCCCCAGGTCCCTCTCTGACTGGCAGCTCTCCAGCCACTCCTCCCCAAGCCTGTAGCCCTGCTGGGGGTTGTTGTGGCCCAAGGGCAGCCCCCGGCATTTGCCCTCAGTGAAACTCCCCCAGCTGGGCTCAGCCCATGGCTCCAGCCTGTCCAGGTCTCTCTGCAGAGCCTCCCCACCCTCGAGCAGATCAACACTCCCACCCAGCTGGGTGTCATCTGCAAACTGACTGAGGGTGCCCTCGATCCCCTCGTCTGGATCATCAATAAAGATGTTAAACAGGAGTGGCCCCAACACCCAGCCCTGGGGGACACCACTCGTGACCGGCCGCCAACGGGATTTAACTCCATTCGCCACAACTCTCTGGGCCCGGCCATCCAGACAGTTTTTACCCAGCGAAGCGTGTGCCCATCCAAGCCACGAGCAGCCAGTTTCACCAGGAGAATGCTGTGGGAAACGGTGTCAAAGGCCTTGCTAAAGTCAAGGTAGACAACATCCACAGCCTTTCCCTCATTCCATAAGCATGTTGCCCCATTGTGGAAGGAGATCAGGTCTGTCAGGCAGGACCTGCCTTTCATAAACCCATGCTGACTGGGCCTGATCCCCTGGTTGTCCATTATATGACTTGTAATGGCACCCGAGATGACCTGCTCCATGACCTTCCCTGGCACCGAGGTCAGACTGACAGGTCTGTAGTTTCCTGGATCCTCCTTTCCGCCTCTCTTTTAGATGGGTGTCACATTTGCCACCCTCCAGTCCAATGGGACCTCCCCAGTCAGCCATGATTTCAGGTAAATCATGGACAGCGGCTTGGCGAGCACATCTGCCACCTCCCTCAGCACCCTTGGGTGTAACCCACCCGCTCCCACAGACGTGTGTGCATCCCAGGGGTGCAGCAGGTCTCTGACCACCTCCTCTCCAACTGTGCTGCCCTCAGTCTGCTCCCCCTCCCCATCTCCCGGCTCCTGAGGCTGGGTGTCCAGGGAACAGCCAGTTCCACTGCTAAACACTGAGGAAAAGTAGGTGCTGAGCACCTCAGCCTTTTCCTCGCCCTTATCATGTTTCCTTCTGCATCCAGTAAGGGAAGGAGATTTTCCCCAATCCTCCATTTGCTGTTAACGACTTTACAGAAACGTTTTTTGTTATCCTTAACAGCTGTGGCCAAGTTGAGCTCTAGCTGTGCTTTGGCTCTGCTAATGTTCTCCCTGCATAACTTCCCTACATCTTTATAGTCTTCATGAGAGACCTGGCCCCTCCTCCAAAGGCAATAGCTTCTCCTTTTGTTCTTGAGATCCAGCCCAAGGTCCCTGTTTAGCCAGGCCGGTCTCCTTCCCCCCTGCTTGTTTCCCAGCACACGGGCACAGCCTGCTCCTGCGCCTTTCAGACTGCTCTCCTGAAGTATGTCCAGCCTTCCCGGGCTCCCATACCCTTCAGGGCAGCCTCAAAAGGGATTTTGTTAATCAGCCTTTTGAACAGGTCAGAGTTAGCCCTGTGGAAGTCTAAGGTGGCAGTTTTACTAACCCCTCTCTTTGTTACTCCAAGGACTGAATGTTCAATCATCTCATGATCCCTGCACCCTAGACGATCTCACACCTTTACCTCCCCCACAAACTCTTCCCTGTTCACAAGCAGCAGGTCCAGGAGGGCACCTTCCCTGGTCGGCTCACTCACCAGCTGTGTGAGGAAGTTATCATCTACACATTCCTGGAACCTCCTGGGTTCTTTCTTCTCACTGTACTGTGATCCCATCAGATACCCAGGAAGTTAAAGTCCCCCACAAGAACAAGGGCAAGTGACAGCGAGATTTCTCCCAACTATTTATAGAAAGCTTCATCCACATCACTGCTTTGGCTGGGGGGTCTGTAGCAGACTCCCACAGCAAGATCTGCTTTTTTGGCCCTTAACCTAATCCACACACTCTCAACCCTGTTACCGCTGTACTTGATTCCTGAGCTCTCATAGCGTTCTCTTCCATACAGGCCACTCCACCACCTCTCCTTCCCTGTCTATCCCTCCTGAAGAGCTTGTAGCCATCGATGGCAGCACTCCAGTTGTGTGAGGCATCCCACCACCTTTCTGTTATAGCTCCTATGTCACAGTTCTCATGCTGCATCATGGCCTCAAGCTCCCCCTGTTTCTTGCTCACACCACATGCATTGGTATAGATGCACTTGAGATGAGCTCATGAATCCAACACCCTTTTGTGAGTGTGGGCCCCATTCCCCACCAGACCCTTCTCAGGTGCTTCCACGGTTCCTAAATACCTTTCTCTTCTCTCAAATGAAGTGGCAGAGGGAGAGCTCTCACCAGTCCACCATCCTACAAGCTTTGGCTGGCTTCTCTTAAGCTTATTCCAAACAGGCCCAGTCATCTCCCCGTCCCCCCTCATATCTAGTTTAAAGCCCTGTTGATAAGCCCTGCTAACTCCTGCCCAAGAATCCTTTTCCCCGTCTGGGACAGCTGCATCCCACTCGTCTCGTCACCAGCAGACCAGGTGCCTTATAAACCTCGCCATGGTCAAAGAACCCAAAATTCCAGCATTGGCACCAGTCTGTGAGCCACGTGTTAGTCAGATACATTTTTCACCTTCTATCAGTGGTTTTTCCTTCCAGTTGAGGGATTGACAAAAACAAGACCTGAGCTCCCAAGTCTTCAGTTAGCCACCCAAGTGCTTTGAAGTCCTTTTTTAGTGACTTAAGACTTCTGTCTACCACCTCATCGTTACCTTCCTGGATAACCAACTAGGAGTAGCAGTCAGAGGGCTACACCAGAGCAGTGACCTTCCTTTTAATATCTCTGACCCAAGCCTCAGGGATGCAGCAGACCTCTCTATGGTATGGGTCTGGTCGACATAGGGGCCCCTCTGTACCCCTCAGAACAGACTCACCCAGTACAATTACCCTCCTTTTCTTCGTACTTGAACAAGTTGTAAGTCTTGGGGCTGAGGGACAAGCAGTGGAAGACTCACTAGATGAGTCCTCGTTTCCATCTTCAGTTGGCTGGCCGTCTAGTTCCAATAGCTATTGTATAATGACAACTGTGAAGGTGAGAAGGGCTGAGCTGTTTTTTGCTTGCCCACCTTCCTTAGATCGGAGGACTTCCACTCCTCATGTTAAATTTTATCTCTTTTATCAGTCTGTTCTTCTGTCCTTGTTTCTTGCAGCCCTGTTTTTACAAGTCATCTCTCATTTTTCCTCATTTCAAACTTCCTTTTACCTCTCCAGGATCTCAAAGATGAACTTTTTGTGGGGTTAATGAGGTTGTCAAAACAGAATACCTAAGTACGGAGTCTTGCTACTGCCTAACTGCTGCACTGATATGCCTTGAGGTTAAACATTTCTCTCTATTGGCCCCAGGGCATTTCTGGGATCCTAATTTTAGATAGAAAAAGTATAAATTTCTCTCCCTCCCCAACAAATAACTAACCCAAAATCACATAAGAAATTAACTAACCATAGTCACTGAATTGCCTTTCTGATCAAGTCTCTTTTGAATATCCTAGCCCAGGTTATTTACTGAAGCATGCTAAGAAAAAGACTTATTCAGTCCCTTGGAAATTGTCCACGGTTCATTTTTATGCAAAGAAGACCTCATCTTCTTTAAAGGAGAAAAATTAATTACTAATGAGCATTAAAAAAATCCAAGAAAAATCACTCAGCTTTAGTAACACATCACTGCATCAACTTTGTCTGAGAATTATGAGTAGTTTTCATCAAAGCTTATTCCAACTTTTGATGCTCTTTCTTGATGGTGTGGTAGACTTGTAGTGTTATTGCAGAATAATAATTTCTGTTTGTACCACCTTCCATTACTGCTCCTCATAAAAATTATTTAAGACTTACAACATTCCAGAAGTTAAATAATCATTGTTTTTTTCATATTTATATTTAGCACTGACACTGATTTATTACTCTGACAAAGCACCAGTTTCCCAAGCCCTTTTTCAGTTTCCCTAGTAAAGATATTGCCATTTCTATTAGAAAACTACTATGCAGATAACATTATTTACACTGACTATTGAATAGAGCTAATTTAAAGTGAAGCCTATACCTGAGAGAGTTAAGTACCTTTGGAGGGCAAATTGAAGATTATTTAGCCATCATAGCTTTTTCTCCTATTTACACACTGGTAGGCCTGGTGAATACTGTCCTTTCTGCTCACACCAGTAAATTAAAGGATGCACCTGGACACTGGAAAAACATTATCTACACTTCTAAAGAGTTGGACTCATTCCTGCAGGACATTGCCCCAGGTCAACTGTCATTCTCTCCTGAATCTCTCCCTAAATTGAGTTAATACAACAGTCTCAATGACAGAGAACAGTCTTGGGAATCATTTAATTCACTGGTATGGATGGACCTGGGGAGTCCTAGCTGTTGTGTGAGTATAATGATAACTTCACTAAAAATTGGCATCCTCATACATGGAAAATAATGTCTTATAGACAGACAATTTAAATAACATTTGGAGTAACTTGTGATCTAAACTCCATTTGGTGGTGAGCATGTTGGACTCTGTCAGCTGAAACTGACTCCTACACATTTTCATATTTGCCGTCTCAGACAGTAATAGGAGAGGAAGTGTTTTAGCATTTTGCTGGTTCTTTAAGATGAGATCCTAAAACATGCAGCTGGAGATGAGACCAAAGACTGATGGAGTCTTCGTGTCAGCAGGAAAGACTGTGGACTGCTGGGACCATGATTCAAGGCATAGGAATATGTGTGTTTTATGGAGCAGTTTTTAGTTTCCTGGTGAATCTGTTTGTAGAGATTTTGAATATTAATGGAGTCATTGCATTGTATTCGATGACTTCCCTTTGGAGATGCTTGGACTTTGTGAGTAATTATTCTATGCTTGCTGCTTGACTCTGTCTAATAAATCTGTAGAAGGACCAGTCTAATAAAGCTGATATGGGAGATATGAGTAATCACTCATTTGATTAATAAGTATCTTAAAACAGGGTGAATTTCATCATGATTATCTCACCCACTGGACCAGGTAATACCAATGCAAATAAACCACTTTTTCAAATCTGAATGAAAATTAAATAAGTTACACATTGACTGCATTCAGAGTGACATCCATCTGGTTATTCTTAGCTTTTGCCAGGTTCTGCCTGGACTACCAGACTTCAAGCTGACTGTAGTCAACTCTCTGACATTTAAAAGTGTGCTCAGACAATACTGACTGAGACAACCCCACTCAATATTGAGAAAATGCTTAGGTTCTTCTTTACCTCGTCTTCTATCATCTCATTCCTTCCATTCTCCTGTGTCATCTGTGATGCTTACATAACTACTCAATAAGCAACTTTAGCATACTAATTCTGCGGAAAATCAACCAACCTTCAATAGCAATTCCAAAATGAAAAATTGAACTGGATATTCAAAGGGTGCAAAACAGTACATCTGACACTACCCAGAGAAACACTGTGTGGAAAGAGAAGAAATAATAGAACTGTTTAGGTTGCAAAAAAACTTTAAGATCATCAAGTCCAACCATTAACCTAGCACTGCCAAGTCCACCACTAAATTATGTCCCTAAGGTTCACATCTACATGTCCTTTAAATACCTCCAAGTATGGTGACTCTACTGCTTCCTTAGGCAGTCTATTCTAATGCTTTACATCCCTTTCAGTAAAGACAGTTTTTCCTAATATCCAATCTAAACTTCCTCTGGAGCAACTTGAGGATCTTTTATCTTGTCCTATTGCTTGTTCCTTGGGAGAAGAGACCAACACTCACCTTGCTGTAACTTCCTTTCAGGTAGCTGTGGAGAGCAATAAGAGCTCCTCTCAGTCTCCTTTCCTACAGGCTAAGCAAACCCAATTCCCTCAGCCACTTCTCATAAAACTTGTTCTCCATACCCTTCACACACTCCAGCACCTCAATGTCTTTCTTGTAGTGAGGGGACCAAAACTAATGATGGTATTTGAGGTGCAGCCTTAACCAGTACTGAGTACAGGATGACAATCACCTGCCTACTCCTGCTGGCCTCACTATTTCTGTTACAAGCCAGGATGCCATTGGCCTTCTTGCCCACCTAGGCCCACTGCAGGGTCATACTACAGCTGACTGTTGACCAACACCAGTACCTCCTTTTTTGCTAGGCAGCTTTCCAGCCAATCTTCCCCAAGCCTGCAGCATTGAATGGGCTTGTGACATGTGTGCAGGGCCCAGCACTGAGCCTTACTGAACCTCATACAATTGGCCTTGGCTGATTGATCCAGCCTGTCCGGATTGCTCTGGGGAGTTTTCTTACCCTTGGGTAGATCAACACCCCTACTCAACTTGGTGTCATCTGAAAACTTCCTCAGGATGCACTTGATCACCTTGTCCAGATCACTGATAAATACTTTAAGAAGAACTGACCCTGATACTGAGCCCTGTGGAACACCACCTGTGACCAGCCACCAACTGGATTTAACTCCATTCACCATCACTCTTTGGGCCTGGCCATCCACCCAGATCTTTACCCAGCAACGAGTACACCCATCCAAGCCATGAGCTGCCAGTTTCTCCAGGATAATTCTATGGGAAATGGTGTCAAAGGATTTAATAAAGTCAAGGTAGACAATATCCACAGCCTTTCCCTCACCCACTAAGTGGGGCACCTTGTCATAGGAGATGAGGTTAGTCAAGCAGGACCTGCCTTTCACAAACCCATCCTGACTGGGTCTGACCTTCTGGCTGTCCTGTACGTGCTGCGTGACGGCACTCAAGATGACCTGCTCCATAATCTTCCCTGGCACTGAAGTCAGACTGGCAGGCCTGTAGTTCCCCCGATCTCCTTCCAGCCCTTCCTGTAGATGGGTGTCACATTTATCAACCTTCAGTCAACTGGGATCTCCCCGATCAGCCAGGACTGCTGATAAATGATTGAAAGTGGCTCAATGAGCACTTTCACCATCTCCCTCAGTATCAACTTATTAACTCTTATCAGTATCCCTTATCAACTCCTGTGCAAAGATCTTTTTCCCCTTTGAGGCAGGTGTACCCTGTGTGTTGTCAGCAGGCCTGGTGGTGTGTAAACTGACCCCTGATCCAAGAAAAGTAAAATTTTGCTAGTGACACCAGGCTTGGAGCGAGGTATTCATCTGATGGCTCTTCCAGTTTCTTCTCTTATCATTCCCCGTAACTGAAAAGATAGAAAAGAACATTACCTATGCTCCTGATCCCTTAAACAGTCATCCCAGGTATTCTATATCTCTCTCACACTCCTTGATCCTTCTCAACCTGCTCACACCCTCCCGTAGCTCTGTCACTAAGCGGGGGAACTTCTCTCCCTGGGAGTATCTCCCACCGCAGTCATCACTGGTGTCAGAGCAGGGCCCACCCTGCAGCCTGGCACCAGGACTGCAGTGTGTTCCCACCACAGCTCTGGTGGGGCAGTTGCATCAGTCGTGGTGGGTGCAGAACTGTGAGGGGCCATGGCTTTCTGCCTGGTGGGTACCATTGCTCCCTGGTTGAGATAGCAGGGTTCAGTGCCCTTCCTGCACACCCTGCCGCACGAACTGCTGTGCCATGCCCTCGCTGATGTGCCAGTCCCTGTTTATCCACCCTGTTGGCAGTGCTCCTGGTTGCTTGTGCTCTCCAGGTGCTTATTTTATACATGTTGGAAGGGGGCTTGGCCACCGTTGCTCCTGGCCCCACTCAGGTCCTGTCAGCCACTGTGGTGTGAGCTGTGGGGTCCTGGGAGCTCTCTTGGTTCCCCTGGATGTTCCCCCAGTTTGGAAAACCCCTCTGTGCACAACGTTGGAGTGCTCTGCTGCGGATCCTGCCAGCACACCAGCTGCTCATCTCTGCGACTTGCATATGATCCCCTTTGGTGGTCACAAGTTGTGAAATTGGCTCAGATCTTTCATACAACAAGACGTCAATGGTCTGACAAACCCAGACATTTTACATCTGGCCCAGGATTTCCACTGTGTTGGGAGACAAAATAATTTTACAATTGTTCTTGTTTGTGCTTAGGACTTCTGTTTCAAGACAGATCTTCAGTGTTCTGCCTGCCAGGCACATGCTTGCCTTTCTGTCTCCTCCTTCTGTGGCTGTCCCGTAGGCTAACCTTTTATTATGAGCTTCTTTGGTCCCTAAATTGCATTTAATCATATTCTTATCCACTTCCGTGGATCAGTGCATTTTCATTCTTGACTCCATATCTAACAGGACATTCAAGAGAAAAAAAAAGTCACAGGAGAATAGTTCAAATCTCTTCTCTCCTGAGAAAGAGACTCCAGAAGTGACCACAACAGTGGTTTAAAAGAAAATATTATTACGAACCTAGTCAGTGCTGTAATTCAGATTTTCTCCTTAACTTTAAGAAGGCTACTTTGGCCAAAAAGCATATATTCCTGATAGGAACTTGAGAGTGAAACTACTGTCTTAGAGGTGGTAAAGGAATGCCTCAATGTACTAACAGACTCAAGAAAAAGTGTTAATGTGTCCTCAGAACTGGTAGAAATGTGCAAAAATGCAATAATTAATGGACTTCACTTATGGACAGCCACCCTGTGGGGTGTGATTTCTACAACTTAAGTGGTTATCTTCTGCACCTGAGCGGAAATAAATGATTAGAAATGCTACCTCATCCCTACTTCAGGGTGAAATGTGTCATTGTAGTCATTGCAAACTGTGGTCTTTTCAGCCATTCCCACTCTTTAATAAGGAAATTAATCACTGTTTTTCTCCTCAGATAAATCCGTGAAAAGCAGGAAGGAAAAAGAGAAAAAGGAAAGAAAAAAATATGAACACATAGGCTTGTTTCACAACTCATGACCTATTAAGCAAGAAAAGAAAAAAGGGAAAGAAACTTTAAAGGCATTTGTAGTATGATGGATGAAAATCCGAGAGTAATTGAAAAAAATAGTAACACTGAACGCTGGCAGAGCAAAGTGACAAAGAGAAAAAATGAAAGGGGGGGTTGGAAAGAATGGGCTCAGCAACAGGAAAGTTTTAGAATGTTAAATTCTAGTTGAATTATGAGCTCTGGGTGTCCCTGTCCCTTCACTGAAGTTATTGCAGTCATGAACACTCTGTGCTTTAAAATTAAATATTGGTAAATCTAATTGTCTCCTGTGAAGTGGAACCTAGAATTACAGTATCTTAAAGCTATGAAGCAGAGTAGCAGGAGGGGAAAGAATTGGATCCGTAGCCTATAAACAATGCTCTTTTGAGACTCTGAAGAAGCCTTTAAGACACGTCTTCTCTCAACAACCTTTTCTGTCATATGGCCAGTGAGGACAATCAGAATTACAGTTCATTTCAGTGCATAGAACTTTTCTCTCCAAAGTGTTCCCTAGGCATATTGAAGACATTGCTATGTCCCTTCAACACACGCACACACACACTCGCTCCTTTCAACATTCCTTCTTTTAAATATGCCTCTTCTGGGCCTGTTTCAAAGAAACCACCAGCTACCTGTGCCTTAGTCCTTGACTTAGACACCTGAAGTGAGGAGAAAACGATGAGACTGCGTTACAGAAGCCAAGGTCTGCACACCTGAATTGTAGCATAAAACCAAGTCAGACTTTTTCTCAGACTTGCCTTGCTAACTAGCTTTAGCTTGGTTTGGTGACTGTTAAGAACCTGCCATGTCTATGTTTTCCTATTAGCTGTATGCAGTATTTAGATGGCAATGTGATTGCTGTGAATTCAAGGCACCTGATTTTTCATTCTTGTATTGCTAAGTGTCATGACACTAGTTTTGGGGAGACATTTTGATTTAAGCTGCAATTCATGCTGTACAGGGAATCAGGAGCCAAAAGGTTTTTAAAAATCTGGCTTTGAATCTACAAAAGGATACAGAAATTTTGTTTCTTAGTGTTGCAGTATTTAACTTTCAGACTCTTTGCCACCTAGTGGAACCTGCCGTCCCAGCCCAGATACGGGCTTTGTGAAAGTATAAAGCAGGACCAAGGCACCAATAGAGTACACAAAGAATCATCAAAGACAACTTTATGTGCTGAGATCCACCTAAACCAGCCAATAAAGTATGGGGAGAAAGAGAAAAAAGGACAATTTATTTACTTGTGGACACTAACTTGGTTGTTTCCAAACAACTTCTCTAGAGTTAAGGGAACACTTACCTCCTACCACACCACTGCCTTCTTGTCAAAAAAAGGACTTTCTCCAACAGAAAAGAGAAAAAACATATTTACATGAGATTACAAAGTGTTTCTGAAGTTCATAGTAAATTTGAGGCTGTGGAGGGGGGAGCTCAGGGGAAAACCTGTTACTTTATGTCCTTCCTGAAGCATAAAATTCAGCAAAAATTCAATAGTGCTGTCAAATGCCAAATAGGCAGGTCGATATGTTAAAAAGGAAGTAGTGACACTTCTAAAGAAATAGGCCAAATCTTACAGCCAGCTTGAGATATAAACTCTAATGATTTCACACCTCCATTCTTAGCCCACATGTGGAATAGCACTCTGACTGAGTAATGGATAGTGCAGAATTTACAGCACTCTCTGATGCGATATTCGAGTGTACATTTTCATACTGCAGTTCGTTCACTCTGTTGCAATGCTTATTATCTTCATTTCATTCTTATTAGAGATGAATGAAAAGCTAAAATCCTCGCTGACCCTACATCAAGTACGTTAATGGGCAAGATAATCAAGTTTCCTGAATTCTGAAATCAGATAAATACATGACAAGCTCTACCTGTTTTTTCTGCTAAACCAGATATGAAATATGTGTTTGTTTTATATGACATTCTTAAATGAATATGTTCTGGCCCAAACCTGAGACTCACAAAACGTCTGTGAACCTGTCAGATTTCCTTTAGTTCAGAAGGAATTTAGTAGTTCTGAAAAGTTTGGGGTCTACAAACTTAATTGAATGTGTGAAGTACAATGAAATCTGCAAGATAAAGGTAAGAGTGCTCCTATTTTATTTTTTTTTTTCTCTTAGGCCTATGTTTAATTTCTATGGTTAGCTTGAAAAGGCAAGTGCTTCTTCTTATAGTATTTATGCAGAAACTAGCACAGATAGCCCTGTGGGTTGAAACAGAAATAAACAACTATTCCAAAGTCCTGTAATATAAAATGAGCACCTCCTGTATTCTTTTAAAAGATCTTCCCAGCCCAATGCACTACTGAACCTTTACATATATAAACAATATCAGAAACAGGCCCAACCCCACCTCAGAACCTCAAGATGGGGCAGCCATCATCTGTATGAGATCAGTTTAAAGGTAGGTATGGCTTGAAAAAAATATGGAATTGTGTTCTGGTGTAAGTATTACTCCTCTCTGCAGCTGTTGCTTGCAGTAACATGTAAACTATTTGAACTCTTCCTCTGTGTTCTTGTACAAGGCTCATTTTTTAAAAAATGTATAATATGCTGCACTAGTTCCTTCCTTGAAAGGATGCTGCTAGACTGGATTGTAACATCCTAAACATTCACTACACTAATAGGTTTCATAATACACTGGCTGTATAGTGCATTGATGCAGATTAACAATAGAAAAAGTTAAGCTAAGTTTTATCTTAACATTATTCTTAATGCTAATGTAATGTCGAACCACTAAAGTAGCATTGTTAGAGTGTTAGTACTGTAGATTGTAATGACAAAAGGAATTAGATGGGTTTTCTATGTTAAATCAATCATTAAGTGGTGGTATAATTATTTGCTGTTAGTAAAGCTCTTTTTTCCCCCTATTGTAAAATTGACAGTGTACGAAAGTAATTGCACTGTTTTCATTGCAGCAGGGCTCCTTCAGATTAGAGTTTGGGAGGAAAGATGTGGCACTCCTAATCCTTTTGACATTTCAGGAGGAATGCATGAGTAATATTGCATAGCCATGTTATTAATCAGCCTGCGTATTTGTGGTCTACAAAGCATGTATTTCTACTTTCATTAGGACGGGAAGGGTGAATGGTGGGTGGGAGAGTTTCTACGTTCTGCCCTTCCACTGCTTTAATTACAGTGGGACATTGTCTCCAATAATTTCCTTTGTCAACTTTGTGTGTGCTTTGCATGCTATGATCATGGCTAGAGAAACATCAATTTTAAATAGGAATAGAGGAGCCTGCTTGTTAATAGATCTAGGTTTTATCCTTGATACACCAGCCATCACAAAATGTTGATGGGAACTAGATTTGAGGGTTCTGTCTATAATGTTTGAATTTTATCTATTTTGGTGGTGGCTATATTTAATAAAACAGAAAATTTTTAATAAAAACAGAAGCCTGACTGTAGAGAAGTACTGTGTTTTCTTTGGGAGATCAGGGGTATTAGATGGATGTTTTGTTTATTTTCTCTCAGGTAAGGTAAGACTAGCTTTTGTAAGGTTACACAAGGACATGAACACCTTCCTTCCTTCCTTCCTTCCTTCCTTCCTTCCTTCCTTCCTTCCTTCCTTCCTTCCTTCCTTCCTTCCTTCCTTCCTTCCTTCCTTCCTTCCTTCCTCATTTCTATCATCCCTTCCTCCCTCCCTCCCTCCCTCCCTCCCTCCCTCCCTCCCTCCCTCCTTTCTTTCTTCCATCTTTCTTTCTTCCTCCCTTCTTTCATGTGAATTTCCAATGAAAGTAAAATCCAAAACTTTAGTTTCTCTCACAAAATAATGCTTATGTTTACTATGGACCTTTTTAAACCCCATCTTAGAATAGTACCAACTCTCCTTGTAATGTCATTAACAAGTAGCACACAACTGGTTTTATGAAGTGGCACATACCAGTTTTCTAGAACGATGATAAGATAAAAGAGGAATTTGGGAATTACTGGAAACTTGTGTTCACCAAAATGGGAATAAAACATAACTCAGAGAGGAGCAAAAAAATTATTTTACTGCCTTTTACTTTAACGAGACCTGGCACCAGGTGTGCTTTTCAAAATATGTAAGACACCATTCTGCAGAAAGAGATGCTTCCTTCCATTAAGAGAAAGCATTAATAACTACCCAGAGATCTACCATATCTTAAATCTGCAAGATGTGTTTTCTTGTACTTGTTGGGGAAATGTCAACAGTATCACCTGACTTGCTCCTTTACTGGGCTGTAACGTTACTGACTTCAATGAATAAAATATTGAAGGCTAAAATAGAAGGATTGAGTCCTAAACTTCATCAAGAGAGAACAGAATATACTACCTACTGTGCACTACACCGTTTTTGACTTACCCAGAGTTCGGACAGGGCACTGTCTGGAAATCACAGTTATTATGAACATCAATTAACAAGTCATAGATAAGTATATAATCTGCAGTATGCCACAGATACAAAAAATATTGGGAAACTTCATATTACATCATGGTCATTCATGAATTGAGGGATGGGGAAGAAAAAAAAAAAAAAAAAAAGAATGCTCTATTAACCAACTTTGCATCTTTATAGCCTGGTTTATTCTAACCACTGACATGTTTTCAAGGGGATATTTTAAAATGTGTGTATGAATGTCCTTTCTGTGACATATTAAGCTCTGAACTGGACTTCCAAAACCCACATCAAGAGACCTATTAAACTTCATATAACCTCTGGTTCTGTTATATAAATATGAAGACTTTCTTCCTTGTACTAGGCTTAGATGGTTTTCAGTTGCTTTTATGTTTCTGTTTTTAAAACTGTCAAATGGATACTAGTAATAATAATTTGTGTGCCTGGTACACGTTGATATTTTTTGGTACATTTGCTCTAAAGATAAGCAGATGGGGGTTTATTAAATTCTATAAAACTATATGTTTTAAAGACATAGAATATGAAGGAATCTTGAAAAGGCATGCTGAGCTGGCCTCCTTTTTAACTGGTTCAGAACCACAACAGACAAATTGTTGCTAACCTTTTATGTCGTTAATTGGTTATGGTCTCTTACAGTCCTAATCAATAAATTAATTGAGCTGTGTCAGATGTTTTTTCTCACTTTTATTTATTTCAGAAACAAATAACAGTCAACTTATCTCCAGTGAAAGTTAAACAGCTAAATGATAATAAAAATCTGGCAGAAATTCCTTCTTACCCCAATGAAAACTGAGAAAATTCATCCTAGATTGTCACTGACCTTTGTTTTCACATATCAAGCCCATAACATGGCAGTCAAATTTGGTCTGCCTCTTTGTCTGTCTGTGAATTTCTTTGTTCATGTTACAAGTGCAGTAACTGATAGAGAATTGCAGTCATATTCTTTGAAACATATTTCTGTTTCTCTCACCTTGAGTGCAACAGTGCTTTTAAGCAAGTACTTCAAGGCTCTGTGAGCTTAGGTGGAGAAGGACTGAAGGGCACACTGGGCAAGCAGTAATGAAAACAGCCTGACAAACGGCAGAACCCGTTGCAGTGGTTCCTTGCTTTAGCACCTCTGAATGAGTGTTCAGGGTGTTTCATTTCAGGAGCACAGCCATGACTGAGGCTATTGCAGGTGGTCTCAGCACACTGTTCATCCATTTTGTTGCTATCACTGCACAACATATTTCTAATAAAAAGGCAAAAGCTATTGTCAGGGGAGATGTCAGGGAGAGTACTAAGATATGTATCAGATGTTGGACATGATTATTTTGACCCTAAATATTCACAGAAAACTTTGACCTGGGACTGGAGTCCATGGGTGGCAAGAAAAGGAAAAAAAAAAAAAAAAAGAAAAAGAAAGAAAAAATATATGATCTGGTGATTTTCCAGACAGATGTCATTGAGTAAAGTGAGAATGATTCTTTGTGTGAAATTCTGGCTTATAACATCTATGTAATCTTGAACAGTAAAACTAGACTCTTACAGCTCATGCTGGACGAGGGATTGATTTTGGTATTGTAGCAGAATAGGAAGACAGTCAGATTTCCAGATATAAATGAAAAAAAAGCTTTCAAATAGTCCTGTTTTAAAGGTCTTATCTATTCTTTAAGTCCAATTTAGTATTTAGAACTAGAGGAATAAAAAGATTATTGTAAAGAATAGGCTTTAATGTATTGCCATATATGTGGGTTTTCTGTTCATTTAAGGAAGATCCCTGGAAAGATCTGTTTGTGTTATAGCACTTACACAATCAACAAGCCAGAGCAAAAAAGGGAAGTGGTTTGTTTTTTGCCTTTTTTTTTTTTTTTTTCTCTTATGGCAGGAATACATTAATGTAAATAAATGAATAATAAAAGCAAGAAAATAAACGAGTATAAATGAAAAGGTAATCAAGAATATACTTTATACTTCCAAGACATTTTCCACAAACACTGTCATCTGAATCCTAAAAGTTAACCTACTTCATTCTATCTCAAACTGCATGCATTTATGCTTCTATCTGCAGCTTATACATAAGAACTTAAATAAGGCATACCCTTTACCTGTTGCTACAAGGAAATGATTGTGGGCTGAAGTACGTGTATTTAGAAGCTGGGTAAAGAACTGAGCACTAGTTTAGTTTGTTCTGAGCTACAGGATACTATGAATATGTTGCTAAGAGATGTCAATCTAATTACTTGAAGATTGGGTATGACTATAAGAGCTGTATTCAGAGTGATTACTGCAACACTGAGTTGTGCAACTCCATTCAGAGGCTGAGATTTATCAGTTTAGGCACAAGTAGGACAGTAAATGAAAAAAAAAAAAAAAAAAAAAAATGTGAGGACTTTAACATAGTGTTGAAATCCAAATCCTCCTCTCCACTTTTGCTTTCTCATGGTTACCCCTGGAAGTTCCCATTCCTGTGCTAAACCAGCAATGAGATGCTGGGAGAGTTTTACCAGTTAAGAGGGTGCTAGAACACCGGCCGAGCACGGGGATGAGCAGCACTGTGCTGCAAGAGGGGAAGATTAGCAAACAACTTGGGAATTCCGAAAATAAAACCTGTAGGAATATATTTACTTCAGTGAGGAAAATTACATTCAGTAGTAATTACATTCATCAATGAAGTAATTTTGCTTTTGTCTTATGCTTGGGGTAGTTCTTGTTTCATCCATACCAGACAGTCATTTCTGAAATATAGATGCCTGTGTGTTTTCAGTTCCAAGGCAATACATAAAATCTGTTCTACAACATGCCAGAGAAAAAAAATAATCTTTTATCAATTTAAATCAATTGTTGTAGCTATTATTAGGAGGTACTCATCCTCCTTATTGCATAAAGTATATTTTCTAATGGCACATCACTGCACTACATAGGAGGAATATTCTAGAGATTTAAATACAGACTGTTCTCCCTTTGAATTAAAGTTACTAGATACTTTCAAACTCCTAGCTAACAGTATAGATTGTATTCTGGTATAACCATGGATACTGCTTTTTAAGGTCACGGCGTCATTAGATCTCTCTGTAGTTGGCCAGTGTTTTCCCAAGAATATAGCTGACAATCTAAAACTTGTTCAGTTTTCTTGGTTCCCGCCTTGGTTTCTACATTTACCAAAGGAATGTCATAGCCTGTTTGTATGTGACAATAGAAAATGACAATATTTAAGTTCTTTATAAATGGTTATAAGTTCTATGGATAAAAAAGTTGCATATATATTAGTATTTTATAGTTGTTGAAAATCTACTTGTCAGTATTAAAAGATAATTCTTCTGTGCTATGAATGGATGAAAGGACACAGATAATGATTTGCCAATTGAGACAGAAAAAGAGCCAAATAACCCATTATCTGCATTTTCATCTGATAACAGGATGTCCAGGGAAAGGAAGAAAATGCAATCAAGTAGGAAGCATGGCTTTTTATTTTCATGAACTTTGTTTTGAAACAAAATGGAAGCATTCATCTTATTTTGTTGGTATCAGCACTCCTCAAGGCTACTAAGAATAGTTAAATATTGCTAGTTATCAGGATAACATCAATATCACAACAAGATAAACGTTTCTTTTTTACAATGTAATCCACCACCACAGGTCCTCCACTATCCAGAGGAGGTAGGTAGAAGATGAATTAAGCTGCATTAAAACAATAAATCAAATATTCAAAGCTCTCTGAAACATTTTGAGCTTTGCAATACATGAAAAAAATCACATCTAAAAGTGGTGGCATTGAGCCAGATTCAGGAAAGATATAGTGAGATGGAGGCAAAATTTTCTAAACTTATATTCATAATTATTTTAATTGTCAAAGAAATAATTCTGATTACTTTTTTTATAACTAAATTTTGGAAACGGACTTATTTTAAGTGAAAGGCAAGGAAAAAATTCTATTCACCTACATCTGCTGTTTCCTGGATACAAGTCAGTCTTTCAGTGTAACACTAACTCACAACGCAACAGAGAAAGGACAAACATACCCCCTCTCTTTGGCTGATTAGAGGATGTCTCATAAATGCATTCCCTGGACAAGCTTTATAATAGACTCATCCACTTTGTGTTCAATTGTAAATTCAATACCTACCACTATTAGCTGTTCAATTTGTTGAAGTTCATCCTGTTAAACCTTTGGTAATAAACAGGACTGGGCACAAACAATAAAAATAATTGTACATATTTCTTTAAAGTATACATCGCAACTTGGGATTTTAGTGGGTTTTTGTTTTGTTTTATTTTTATTTTTATTTTATTTCACAGTAACTTCTCAGTAGCACCAGAGGATGAGCAAATAAGTTGTATGATGTGCAAAGGCTGAGTGAATCCACAATAGCCATCACGTGTATTTAGGTGCAATTGTTTTAAGGCAAAAATACTCTAAATGCAGAGAGCTATTACAGATGGGGAAAATTTATGAACTGCTTATCAGATGTTTTGCTCAGTATTGACTTTAAGCATGGGCTCTGTCAAAGCAGCAGAATGCCAGCTTGGTAGAAGGTCTGTGCCTTACCTCTTAGCTCCGATGAGCTGGAGCCGCTGTGAACTCCCATTCCTGAGAAAACTAGAGTCATGAGGAATTGTACCAGATCAAACTGTATGGCTCAATTGTGCAGCACTTTTTAAAAGTGTAACCTTAAATCATGCAAAAATCAAATCCCTATGTCCCCTTCTCCTGAGCAGGCAGCTCCCACTGCCTTCTGCAGCCCTACTGGTGGCTGAGGCTGAGCCATATGAATAAAACTCTGCAGAACCAGGTGAGGAGCAGGAAACTCATGGAAAAGGAATAGAGCTGTTTTATGTGCAGCAGCTGCGAGGTCTGTGCTTAAGCCTCTTGCCTCAGTAAAGCATCCATTTAACTTTAAAGCACATGTCATCCCATTTCACTGTACACTTTTGGACCCATGGCTCAGAACTCCCTATGTGCCTTGCATCAGTTGCACCAGGAAATCTTGTAACTGCCTGCTAAAATGCCTGTTGGTGCACATATAGCCGCCCGTTCACTGCTGCTTTATTGGCAGTCCTGATAACGGTGATGGCGCACACGAATTAGGAAGGTAACCACACATTTGTGCTTTTGAGAATCAGTCACTGATGTTTTCAGCGTAAAACCCGGTTTTCTACCGAGAAGAGCTTGTCCAGGCATCCCCTAGTGGATAAATGTGTTTATCACAGCTTTTTTAAGGTGGCTGGTGTACCCTTTCCAGACTGGGAAGAAACATTTCCTTTTTGAGACACCAGAGGCTTCTTACACATGTGCACATGCACAAACAAATATTGTTCAGTGCACCCTATAAGCAGACAAAAGAAATAAGGAATCTTTTTTCTGGAGGGGTGACCATGTTCAAGACACTAAAAGACCAGCTTATATCTGCTCCTATGTATAGCTTTTGCAAAGTGACTTTTTATGCCTCAGTTTCCTCTCCTCTGAATGAAATGTTGATAGAGAGTCATGGCAGTTGGAAGGGATTGATTTACTGATATTACAGTCCTTAGAATACATAAGCCATAGCATAAACGCTTTTATCATTATCAGTCATTAGGTATATTTCTTGAATCTAAAAATAAAGTCTGAACTAATAAAGCAACCAGCTCTGATGAAAAACTAGAACTGACATCTTTTTTACCAGTGTGTATCGGGACTAATGCTGAACCTTATTTAAAATTTGAAAGGAAAGAAAAAGAGTTTGGTTTAATTTAAAATAAATGGGTTGCAGACCCTTTTGCTTCTTTCTAAACTAAGAGAAATAGAGGCCTTGATTTATATCCCCAAACCAGGTGATGCTGGAAACCCAGTGAGAGGAATCAGTTGTCTGTGATTTCCAGTCCTGTTGCCTGGCTGAAGTGCGCTGTGTTTGAGCAGCCAAACTTTGCTGAAATTTGCCCGTTGTTGCTGAGACCCAGGGCGGCCTGTGGGAGCTGGGAAGCAGAGCGGATGGCCAGCAGCCCTTTAAGGAGACAGCAGACCATGTGTCAGTTGTCAGAAAAACATATTCCTCTATTTTCCTACCCCTTGAGTCAGCTATATTTCACAGCTCTGGTGTCAATGGAAAAGCTTAATATCAACTGTAGTAGAAATACAGCTTTCCAATTAATTCATGGCCCTGAAATATAACTCCTTTTATGTTTCTTTTTCTTATTTTCACTCACTAGGAGTGGAAATTGACCACAGGTATAACGGTGCAGCTAGTACTTTGTTTTGTATTAGAAGCCCTAAACCAAGCCTTTGCCTTAGAATCTATCTATTGTATGCAAACAATAACCAACACGATGGCATCTGCAACTCACACTGCGTGCTTTTTTACAGGTCAGCAATAAAGAATTTATCTTATCCATTTGTCTATATTAGACTTTGGCAATGAAAACAGTTTTTCCCTATATTACTAGCACTGGTACAGCTGGTGCTGATATATAAGAGAGTTTATTAATTATTTTTTTTCTTTATACATAGGGAAGGAGGGGATCCTAAGAGAGATGTTCAGAGTCTGTTTTGGGGGAAAGGAGGTAATTTGAATACTTCACAGCTTGTTCTGAGCTATTTCTCAGTTTGAGCGAGAGGCTCTTTCCCAAGAAATTTAGCCTTTCAAATAAGGCAACTAAAGTAGTTTGATGTTCTTCTAGATTCATTTCCTTCTTGTGTACCATTATTGATAGAATTTATATTTTAACCCTCTCTAATAGGCCATATGGGTATGAATAAGCCTGTGGCTTATACCAAGCCTTCATAGGATGCATCTATTTAGTGTAGATAGCTGTCTTTGTGCTAGGCATCTTAAGTGTCTTTTATTGCCAAAAGAAGACATTTCAGATCATTTCAGGTGCTATTTACCTTATCCTAATGGAGTCACTGAAATTAGATCATGTGAGAGTTGCCCTAGACCTACCTATTTCTCTTTACTTGCAGTAAAGCAAAACTATATACAGCAGTTTAGGTCCTGAAGCCATCTGGTACCTTGATGGAACCTGAGTAAATTTCAGGATAAGAGTCCTTCTACAAATTGCAATTTAGTAGGTGACCACGCCAGCAGTTTGTCTGCCCTCTCTTCTAAGGGAAAAGATCTCAAAAAGGGGTTTTGCTTCCCAAATTCTAGATATAAAAATAACATGAGCATTATTAATGTAGTCTGTGATTATCTACAAATGGACCTGATTTTAGGCTGAACCACAAAACTCTCGGCCTTTGTAAGTTCCTTACATAGAGTAGACTAGACTAGACTAGAATAATATATCAGTTGAAAGGGACCAACAGTGATCATCTAGTCCAACTGGCTGACCAGTTCGGAGCTGAGCAAAAGCTAAAACATGCTGTTAAGGGTATTATCCAAATGCCTCTTAAACACCGACAGGTTTGCAAATGTTGACCACCTCTCTAGGAAGACTGTTCTACTGTTTGAATACTCTCTTGGTAAAGAAATGCTTCCTAATGTCCAGTCTAAATCTCACCCAGTGCAGCTTTGAACAATTCCCATAAGTCCTACCACTGGATACCAGGGAGAAGAGATCAATTTAAACAAACATGGCACCTAGTGTGTGCTTTAAAACACAGTTCTAGCTCTGTCTACCAGTTCCTCAGCAGAAATAAGAAGAGTTATACTAGCAGATGCTTTGGACCATAAGTTCTCTGAGAAGATACTAAGCTACTGTTACTTATTTTCAGAAGACCAATATTGTCTTAAGTGTGATAGCACATTTTGCCTTGGAAATGTTTATTCTTTCAGTGGTGTGTGTGTGTGCATCTACGGGTGTGTGTCCTTGAATTACTTTTTACATTGCACTTCAAGATTTGATGACTCCAAGTGATCCTGCTATTGATTCAATATTAGGGAAACAAAGAGTTATTAAGTGATAACCTGTTGGTGTATATTTTTGCTCTGTTCATATAAACCAGTGGAGCAAGATCAATTTACTCTCCGGTTGAATTGCTTTTCTTGTGGGCACCTAAAGCATACGTTAGAGAGCAGCTTCCAAGAAACAAATTTATTTTCCTGAAATGATGGTCTTTATTGGCAACATCTAGTTCTTTTAATTTTACAGTTGGTTTACCAGTTATTATCTCTGTTTTCATGAAGCATGAGAAAAATGCTAGAACAGTTAAATGTGCTTACCATATAGTTTGTGAATTAGTGGCTCCTTAAAATTGGCAGCAGATGTGGAGCAAAACTGCACCGTCAGTTCTCTTTTCCTTTCCCCACTTCCTCCCCACAAACCCTGGGAAATCATTTGCCTGGCAAAGATTACCAAGGTGCCATCAGCATGTCACATGCAGCTCACAGAACAATATCAAATGTTTGTTCTTACGCCTGACCCCCTCGTTTTGCTGTGACAAATCTGAGAAATCTGAAAGTTGAGGAGACGGGGGAGGGGAAGGAAGGAAAAACTCTTCTGATGCTTTTCTTGCCCATTATGCATTTGACGGAATGTGCCTTTTAAATGACTTGTACATCTCTTCTCAGGTGTGCTATGGGCAGAGTGGCAGCAATTGCCAGCGGTGACTAAGTGAGAAGTGACACTCTCTGTCTCTCTGAGGGTTTCTTCAAGTCCAGTTTGGAGCCTTTCATTACATTGCAAGAATCCATTAAGACAGAAACAAGGTTATTCCATGAAATGTTTTTGTGACTAAAGAGGACATCCAGCTCTTTAATCAGTGACAGAACATCTACTCTGACAAGACTGAGTGATACAGTGCGCTTGGCTAGCACCTTTGCAACTGAAGGGGAATATAACTTACAAGGACAGACAGTATTCTCATTAAATTGCCATTGGTTGATTCATCAATGCTCCAGTGGAAATAATTATTCTGTATATGTTTGATGTAAATGTCTATGTCAAATGAAACCTCATTTTGTATTTTGCGGATGTCTGATCCATGATAATTTGGCTAATACCTTTAGGTCATGAGATAACTGTCTACTCCCTTCACTTATGACAGGGGCTGTGTTGAGAGTCTAAGAGTGATGAGGGGGATAGAACCACACACCACCCCCTATTTATTTCTAAAGAAACAAACCAAAAAAAATCACTACTTTAATGTTAGTATCATCCACATGGATTTTATTTGCCCCATGTGGGTGTGTCATTTTTGACTAGAACAGACAAATTTCATTGACCTTTACAAAGTCACCCCAGAATAATGGGCAAACAAAATCTCTTCCCAAAAATATTTTTTGCAGCAAGATGCTGGAAGTCACCATGGGGGGAAAGAGATGCTGTTGTATACTTAGATGAGCCAATACAACGCTATATAAACATGTATAAGGCTACAGATTGATTTTGGAATGAGCCCTGAGCAAAGTGGAAGATGGATGCATAGTGAGCTACTGCAGAAATAGCCCAGAAGGGCTGAAGTCTCCAAATAGCTCTGATTTCATTTCTTTCTGTTAGATCCTGGGAGAGAGGAGTTATGCTACATACATGTAACAAATTATTGCCCATATAATATTGTCTGATGGAAAATGGGGGAGTAACCAAATAAATGTTCACCTATTCTCACTAAGAAGATACAAAGGCACTGATTAACCCCCTTCAGTACTAAGTGAAAGATCCAAGATTTAAACAGATTAGCCCTGGGAGTTCTTACAGTGTTGTTGGCTTCTTCATAAGTATATAATCTTAGAAACAATCTAATCTATTCTATGTAAAATTGAGATCCTTAGCCATTTAGATAATTGTTAATGATTAATATACCCTTGATAATACCTGGTTGTATCTTACTTTACGAGCAGAACCACTGAAATCAAAGGGACCAATTACTAGATAAGGAAAAACTCAACTGTTCATTAAAATCTTAGGAGTTTAGCCTTTTTTTTTTTTTTTTTTTTTTTTTTCAGAAAGTCGTTAGGAGGAGAGGGTGAAAGGGAAGGATAAAGATGAGAAGGAGTATCAGCTGAGATTATTTTTGCCAGACTGTTACTTTCATATTTTATTGCAATAATGGAAAATTCAGTATTTAAAAAAAAAAAAAAAAAAAAAAAGAAGTCTGAACTGAGAAATAGAAAGAGACAAAAGAAGGAAGACACAGAAACCAGTGATTACTGATAAGGCGTTTTCTTTTCCAAAAGAAATAAGATAAATAAATGAGAAAATCGTGACTGGTTTTGTTTTCCAGAGGAGGTTATAGTTTTATAAATTAATCTTTAAAAATTAGGAAAATAAAGGAAAAAAAAAAGGAGAAATCAAGAACACAAGTTTGGATCAAATTTTTCATCAACAGCTGTAATAAGGGAAAGGAGAAAAAAAAAAGGCAGACCTTTTCTGAGACAGTTCCGAGACAGTTCACTGCCTGCAGTGGGAATTTTTTTCAGTTCATAAACAGTTTACAACAAAGACATTCAAACTTTAAAAAGAAAGTCTTTTGTCTTTAAATCAGAGTTCAGATTGTAATTTTTTCCTCCAGATTTAAATTTCTTGACCTTCTTAAAGCAATAAAAAGATACATATTTTAAAGATGGTTGATAGGAAAAAATAAGATCTCATGTCCTACAGGCATGGGAACTAGACATGCCAGGCCAAATTTCAGTAGCACACTTACCCTGTTAGACCTGAGAGGTAAAGTGCACTAATTTAGGCACAAGTCTGCACTAATTAATGAATATCTTAGAACTAAATTTGATGCTCTGTAATGTGTTGGATACATCACCTTTATGACATGATGTTGAGCTGCCCTCTTCTCTTTACTTGTCTGCTGTGGGGCACCCAACACAAGGCTGTGGCCCATTTCTTGTGAGCAGAGATGTGGCTGGGCTCTGGGAGAGAAACACAGAGTTCAGGGCTTGATCTTCCTAAGGGCAGCTGCAGCACCTGACTACAAAAACTGAGTCTTGTCTTTATGATATCTCAGAAAAAGGCAATTTCCATGAAAGAGAGGCATAAAAATTGAAATACTTAAACTTTCCCTTGATGAAGACATTGGAATGGAAAACGGCCGAAGTCAAAAACTTTGCAGTGAAGCATGATCCTTCTTTATGCCCTATAATCAATGGAGAACTCTACACTTCAGCACTTAGTAAATAACATCCATGTTAGCCATGGAAAAGGTAGGAATGGATCTTTGGGATAGCTTTTCTTTCTTCATCTCCAGAGTGATAGTTTATTGTACAGCAGTACAGCTGAGATAACAGTAGTGTACCCTTCATTTAAAGTTCATCCAGTTAAAAGTATTTAAAGTTTGTTGCTAGACAACTATATTTAGAAATATAGAGACAATGAAAATACACATCAGTGAAGTTCTAGGAAACTTTAAAATATTTTTAATGTGATCCATTTTTTTTATCCTCTTCAGATCATGTGGCATATCATGAGTAAAACTGGTGTATCAGAGGATGAAGAATTGGCATTTATTAAACAGCTCTGACACCGTCAATAGGAAATAAGGTGGCAAGGAAGCACAACCTCTTTATCATTATAGAACCAATTATCTCTCCCTGTTATATATGTGTAATGTATTAAAATAAAAAAAAAAAAAAAAAAAAAAAGGAAAAACCTTGCCTCAGAGAATTTATTACCAAATAACATATTGATACAGCTATTAGGTAAGCCTTTGTATATTAATGAATAATATAAACATGAATGTTTCTGAATGTGCATGTATTACTGATGGATAGATAGTTAGTGGGATAGATAAGTGGCAGTATTTATACACACATACATACAAACACACATATCATATTAGACTGTGGCTTATATCTTTTTCTCAACTCCTAATATCATATCTGTACCCAAGACAGAGATCTTTGTCAGAGATTTATTCTGCAAATTAAATGAGATATAGCCTCTTCCCTTATTTTAATGTACACTTTATTCTCAGAGCCATTGCTATTTAAATTTGTTCCTTAACACATGCGGTTCACTTTATTTTACTTTTACTGTGTCTGGACTATTCAAAACTGACACATATAAAAAATAGTGCCGTTTCCCTGAAATAGCAGTGCCTTTGTATGTGCGAAGCTATAAATAAACACTGGCAGTTAAACTTCTGTGCTTTTAAACTTTAGCCTCTTTATCTCTGTCACTGTTAGAGGCCCCTATCTGGTTTACCTTCCTTTTTTGCTTATGACAAAATGCTTATGCAGCAGTAATCATTCTTGGAGCCCTACCCTCCCTTCCATTTCTTTCTTTCTTTTTTAATTTCCAAGTTGCAAGCACTACTTTCAATGGCATCTGCTACAGCTTGGCCAACAAATCAAAGTGGTAAAGCATGTTTCTTCCAGAGCCAGCCTTTCCCTCCCTTTAAGCCCTCTATGTTTTTTAGTCACAGCCAATTAATGAATACACCGGCTTGCTCCACTCATTCTGGATTTGCCACAGCCAAATCAAAAAAAAAACCATGCCATAGTTTTTCTACGCTGTGATACTTTGGGAATGCCGAATATTATAGAATCACAGAATAGTTTGGGTTGGAAGAGACCTTTAAAGATCATCTAGCCCAACCTCTCAGCAATGAGCAGGGACATCTTCAACTAGATCAGGTTGCTCAGAGCCCCGTCCAACCTGACTTTTTGTGTTCCAGGAATGGAGCATCTCCACCTCTCTGGGCAACCTATGACAGTGTTTCACCACCCTCATTGTAAAAAATGTCCTCCTTATATCTAGTTTAATCTACCCTCTTTTAGTTTAAAACCGTTACTCATCCTATCTCAATAGGTCCTACTAAAATGTTGGTCCCTATCTTTAAGTACTGAAAGGCTGCAGTAATGTCTCCTCAGAGTCTACTCTTTTCCAGGCTGAATAGCCCCAACTCTCTCAGCCTTTCTTTATAGCAGAGGTGCTCCAACCCCTTGATTATCTTTGTGGCCCTCCTTTGGACCCACTCCAACAGGTCCAGGTCTTTCTTTCCTGTGGTGAGGACTCCAGAGCTGGACACGGTACTCCAGGTGGGTTCTCACCAGAGAGGAGAACAGTAGCAGAATCACCTCCCTCAACCTGCTGGACATGTTTCTTTAGATACAGCCCAGGATACATTCAGTCTTCTGGGCTGTGAGCGCACATTGTCAGCTCATGTCCAGCTTTTTATCCACCAGTGGCCCCAAGTCCTTGGCAGGGCTGCTCTCAATCCCTTCATCCCCCAGCCTACACCGATATGGGAGTTACCCTGACCCAGGTGCAGGACCCTGAAGTTGGCCTTGCTGAACTTTCATAAGGTTCACACGCACCCACTTCTCAAGCTTGTCCAGGTCCCTCTGAATGGAATCCTATCCCTCAGGTGTGTCATCTGCAAACTTGTTGAAGGTGCACTCAATCCCACTGTCTATGTCATTGATATTAAACAGTACTGGTCCCAGTAGGGATGCCTGATGGACACCACTTGTCACTGATCTCCATCTGGATATTGAACCGTTGACTGCTACCCTCTGGATGCAACCATCCAACCAATTCCTCATCCACCAAACACTCCACTCATCAAATCCATATGTCTCCAATTTAGAGGGAAGAGTGTTGTGGGGGACAGCGTTAAAGGTCTAAGAGAATTTCAGATAGACAACAAGGGTGCAATGTTTCCCTTTTTCCAGTCACTGTGGTCTTCACATGCCTGCCATGACTTTTCAGATGTAATTGAGAGTGGCTTGGCACTTACATCAGCCAATTTCCTCAGGACTCTGGGATGTGTATCATCAGATCCCATAGACTTATGTATGTTCAGGTTCCTCAAGTGGTCACAAATCTGATCTTCTCTTACAGTGTGACCAACTTTGCTTCTCCAGTCCCTGTCTGTCAGCCCATCCACTCAAGAGATGTGGAAGGAGAGATTGCCAATGAAGACTGAGGGAAAAGAGTTGAGTCCCTCAGCCTTCTCCTTGTCCATTGTGACCCATTTACCAGTCTTGCTCATCAAGGGGGATTACTCTTCCTTTGACCTTCCTTTTCTGGATGACATACGTATAGAAGCCCTTCTTATTCTTTGTATCCCTTACCAGCTCCAGCCATGCCTTGGTCCTCCTGACCCCATCTCTACACAACTGGGCAGCATCCCTATACTTTTCCCAGGACACCTGTCCCTGCATCCACTGTCTGTGCATTTTCTTTGTGCCCTTTAATTAGATCAGCAGGTCTGAACTCATCCATGCAAGTGTCTTGCCTTCCTTTCCTGATTCCTACACCTGGGGCTTGAGAGCTCTTATGCTGTATGAAAAGAGTCCTTAAAGATCTGCCAGCCCTGTTCTGGTTATCCAAAAAAGGCTCTTGAAGGTGACTTTCTGAACAATGTCATGTAACAAATTGTCCTTTAATCCTATTTCCAGTTGTGATCCATAACTAATGCTGAAAGGAAGTATATAGAAAGCAGAAAAATTACCACTTTTTTGTGTCTTCCTAGTATTCATTTAGCAGTATAGAGACTTTCTGAGCTAAAGATCATGTGCAGATTTCAGAAATAACTGTTTAGAAAATCGCTTATGAAGTCAGACAAACTTTTGAAACCTTCTGATAATACTGTCAGTGCCTGTATATGTGAACACCTTCAAAATTTGGAAAACGGGGTTGAAGTTCAAGATCTGAGTTTTAGAACTCCAATATAACTGGTTTTACATCCTAGTTGTTATGCTCAATCCAATTGCTTCAGACTTAATTAGCTGAAAAGTATTTTTTTCAAAATCTTCAGAAGCTTGCTGCAGCTCACATACAATTGTTCTCTTTACTCCCTTCCCCCTGTGCACAGGCTTTATAGAAATATCCGTCAATATCAAGCATTATAGAGGAACATCTTTTTTTTACATGTATGCATCGTACTTTCTGGTTTGGCCTTCAACTTTCTGTTTAATAACATTAATAATAATGTTAATATGAGTTTCTACTTAGGTTTTCTAACTGACCCTGGTGGGATTTTTAGCTCAGATGTTATTAACAACCCAAACAAGTTGAGTCATGACTGAATTTCTCATGCATAAGTAATAACATACCAGTTGTTATTGCAAACACACTGTTTTTCAAATAATTAAAACACTCTTCAGACTATCCAAGATTACAGATGAGGAGATGTTGTAGCCTAAGCATATGGATTCAATTTCAAGGAAATATTTCTGTATGTAAATAAAACATTGTTTGTATATTATATTTATCAATATGATAAGCTTGCCAGTCGTCCTGGTTTTCTTAAGAGAAACATATTTTTCAACTCAGTCAGCATTCTTTCTATAAGAAATCAATTCTCTCAAACTCACACGCATTTTTGATAATATAATGCACCCCACACTGCACTCAGCCCTACATACCGAACATGTATACACATACAGAGAGTTATGCTCATCATAAAAAATATAAAACTGAAATTTACTCCCTGGATTTGGTTTTATTAGTAACTAAAGGAATTATATTATAACATAAACATCAAGCTATATTTGATTCACTATTCTAAGGGTTTCCCTTAAAGTTCTCTTTTTCCCAAACTCTTTCTTGTACTTCCATTCCTATATATAAGATGTAAAAGTTCAGATGGGTGCATGAATCATAAATGTTTATAGTAACACTTTTGTCTGGCTAATTACTGCCTGAGTGTAGACTGAGTTTGAGGAGGTACCTCACCTTTTTATAGTGTGGTGCTAGATCATTGTTCTACTGTGGAGACCTGAGTTTGCTGGGACATTGTTTGTCTCAGTCAAGGTCCTGAGAAGCCAACAAGAAGCACTGACCTCAGGTCATTATTCAAGGTGATGGACTGGTCAGGAAAGAAAGAGATGAGATCAGATGAGGTAGTGTACAGTAAATGAAATGAAAAAGATTAAGATGATGTAGAAAAAACACTGTTGGGAAGAAAAGTAAAATGTGGTTTGGTAGAACAGTTTGGAAGCAGAGTCAGACAAGGCAAGCAATCAGCCTTTAAAAGTACTTCAATTGGATTAATGGAGGCAAAGATAATAAGAAAAATCTGAGGGTGAGAAGATGACAAATAAGTGTTGTATGAAATAAGGAGAATACAGAGAAATGTAGACAATTTAAAATGTAATTTATCAATTTATTTATCTGTGTTTCCATTAAGAATAGACTAAATCAGAAACCTATGTTTCTGATAAAAGACAGTTCAGGGGAAATTAACATTTTCTATTTCCTACCCCCCAAAAAATTATGAAGTGTGTGATTTCATAGAACATTTTTTAGTGATTTTCATAAGTAAATCAAAAGCATGTATTTATAATTTTATGAAATTTATTTGGGGGAAAAAAGAAAAAAAAAAAAAGGTTCTTTTTCTTTCTGTTTGTCTTTGAATAAAAATCTTTAGTAGAAGTACTTTCTACCTTATATTTCTTGCCATCTAGGCAGAACTAAGGAAGCAACATAATTGGCAACAGCAAAATTTCCCCCTCTCCAGAGCACCACCAGCACTTGCAATTATTTCACAACTACTGCAGTTCCCCTGCCGTGTGTCATTCTTGACTTAAAGTATTCAGAAAAGCTATTAAGGACTACATAATTGTGAGCAAATTGGAGGTAATAAAGACAAGATCAACCAACATGATTAAGGGGCTGGAGGGATTGATTTCTGAGGAAAGATGAAAAGAACGACAGTAAATATGTACAGCTTGGACAAATGATAGCTGGGGGTAGAGAGTGGGATAAACATCTACAAGGATTGTATTTGAAGAATGTTGTCATCACCAAGGGCCACATACATCCATGGTGTAACTTCACACAAGTCAACTTCAGTAGTGTTACCTCAGGGATGAATCTGGCCATGAGAAAGAGACTGAGAGAGAATGAAGAGCTGTTAAGGGAAGTCTGAGGGAATATAACTGTGAAAGCCATGGGAAGAACTGGAGCAAAAAGAAAATGTAAGATGCTTATCAAGAAAACCTTACCGGTGAGAAATAGAAGGCTAATGAATTAGTTAACAAATGAAAAGCACTTTGAAGATGAAAAATGTTATTCAGCTACAGCTAGGTATCATTATTAAGAGTAGAGCTGAGCAAATAATTTATAGTGAATTATGCATTCAACTAGTTAAGAGTTATATTTTTAAAGGCACCTGTGGGAACTAGATGTCCAGTAGATGGGCAATTCACATAAACTTAGGTGCTACATTTCTCTAGACACCCTTGCAGCTCTCATCAAAAATTTCATTAAAAAAAGACATATACAGGGATGCATACATATATATACACGTGTATGCACGTGTGTGTGTGTTCAGGCACCCACGCACAAACATAAAAGCACACATGAATAAAGGAGATTAAGAAATGCTAGCAAGAGGATACAGGTTTCTAAAACACGGTAGCTGGTATAACAAATTCACAGGATGTCCAGTTCTGCCACTTCACTTCATGGTCCATCTCATTTTCTTTCACTGACTCACAGTGTTCAATGATTCATGTGTTACCTAGCAGAATTAAGGATCACAAAAATCTATCCTTGGATAATCCTTATTAAAAATGCATAGAATCATTCAGCTGGTGTAAATATGTATCTTTCCTAAAAGTTGTGTCAGTTTACACCAGCTGAAGATCTAGATCACAGGTGTCAAAACCAGAACACACTAAGAGCAACCATTGAGCTTACTTAACTCTCCAGAGCTCTCCCTTGTTTCCCATCACGTGTCTACTCTAAACATAACTCTTTTGGAATATTTTGTCCCTGGACAGGTCTAAGACTTTATTCTTAGGGATCAGAGTTCAGTTTTTCCTAAACTGAGGAGAAATCTTAACTGTTTTCTCAATTACTGGTATAAGAAAAGGCAGAAATGATTATTTGTTTAAACAGTTTCAAAAGTTTCATCTTCATGTTTTGCAACTTTTCTAAAGCAGGGTCTATCTCTTAGTGTAACACTGTACAGATAATAGCTGTCATCCCAATTGCAATGTCCTTAGGCCATCATAATTCAGGTAACAACAGTAATGGGCATGTGAAATCTGCAAGAAAAACACAGGTCGATAGTAACATGTATGTGTATATATATTTGCACTTAAATATTTACATAAGAGACACAAAAATTTATATTTGTCAGGAATGATGTGTGTTTTGTTATGGCTCTGTGGCCCAGTATGGAACTCCTCCTACCCCTAGTTATTTAGGAAAATTATTTCTAATAATTAGACTTAGAGATGTGGAGCAATTTTTCAGAACTATATTTCTGACCAAGGGTACAAACAAAAATAATGCACATAAATTAATATAAGAGAAATGGAAACTAACCTGAACAAATATTAAGCATTTCACATTTACAGTCAGTATTACAACCAATATAAGTAAATGAAGCATAAGACCATATATCTTCAACTATTATATTCAAATTATAATGTCTGAAGGAACTGATACTGAGTGGTAGGGACATATTAAAGAACACAAACAATTTGCTAGGCACCCTCTCAAAAAAAAATATCTGAACGGTTTAAATGGTCTATAAATGCAGCTGACCCTCATTCCACAGTTCACTGTGGAAGTGACAGTCCATAGCTCAGAAGAAATGAATGGAAACCAATTTCTTCATTTGTTCAACGCTGTTCATTTTCTTCTTTTAACAGATGGAAAAATCCAGCTGAGCAAGATTGTGTGCATGTATTAATAATAATACATTTTTAATAATATTATTATATTAATTATTATTAACACAATGTATCATCAATAATGCATTATTACTAAGTAGGTAGTAGTACCTACTTTTAAAGCCTTGACTGAACACTGTTTAGCTAAATTGTATTTTGGTAGTTATCTGGCAGAAGTATATGCCATAGACGGTCTCAACTCAGAACCACTTCTTTCCCCTTTGAAGGAATCTGAATACCCAAACCCATACAGAGCTTCAGATCTTCCCAAACACACATCCTAGATTATAATTTTCCCTTCTCTCGGTCCAGATAAGCTACGTAATTTTTAGATTTGAACACAGTGTCAGCATCTTCAAATATCCTATCCATTTCTGTTGATAACACTGATCAACTGTACATCAGTGTCTACACATTTATTAAGTAGAGCAAGTGTCATTAAGCACATTGGTGCGTATCATCCAGTGTACTTGAGACATCAAATTATGCTAAACAGGTGTCCTCTTCTGAGCATGTTTTGCTCAATTCTTTTCAAAACACAAGACACAAATCTTACAAATCATCTACTCTGTAGTATATACTCGTGCTGTAGCTATTTCAGGCTACTTACAAGCTGTTACCTTCCCTCTCAGCCTCCTATTCTAAGGAAGCTTCCAAACTGGCCACTTGTCAGAGTGATAGGAATGTATTTTGACATCAGCAGGACACAGAGACTGGGGTCATTTCCCTTGGCTTTTCCAATTACACAGTTGCTGCAAGGAGCTGAATCAACCATGAATGTCATTCTGCTCGTACTGTCCGGGAGGGTGCTCTCTGTTCGGCCCTTGGCATTTAACCATGTTGAATTATGAATGTGCTACCAATCTCACTGTTTGCCTTGGAGCTGGAATTGATGAATCACAGGGACCTTTTTTGAATTAGATTTTAAAGTGGACCATGCAATTTCTCCCACCACCACCCTCTTTTTTTTTTTTTTTTTTAAAAAAAGCAAAGTTTATTCACAATGCCCCAGTTATCTCAAGATTGGCCAGATAATAAGAAATAACATTTGTTCACTGTAACATCTTGCCATAATACACTGTGCCACTATCAGAACATGTCATGTGTTTTATCTAATATTAGACAAAAGTTGGAAGAGAAGCAGGGCAAATTCTGTATAATCAAATGGCTGACATTTTGCTATCTCTACCTTTAAAAAAAGAACTGTAGCAAAACTTGTGTAAAATCACTCTACAAGATGAGACATCTCAGAGAGTGGTAGAGAGTATAAAGATATTAAAATTGTCTGCATTTATATAATAGGTTGAAATTTAAAAGATGTTTTTAATTAATATTTTTTTTAGTTCATTTGATTCTGGCAGAACATATAAACCCACACACCCCAAAAACTGATCTCTGGTTATTTCTCTGCAAAACAAATTACAACAGAGCAAACTTTCTGGAATACTTTTCCACCACTTTCTCAACCAGCTGCATCATGTCATTATGAATAAGGGGGTGAATGGCAGAAATTAACCCAGATTCACCACATCTAACATCAGGGACCTAGCAGAAGTTTAAGTTTAGACCATAATTTTTGTAGGTCTCCTTGGTGTTTTGCCAATTATCAGGCCTATCATAAAGGACACAGCCAGCATAAAGATGAACCAATAACCAAACTGCATTTGATACAAAACTGTCAGTACATGGGTGAGTGTTGGGGGTACAAACAAATCAGTCAGATTATACATAATCGACATCAATCCCACTGACCCCAACAACGACACCGCACGGCCAACAACAGGTGGAATAAATGGTGACATGCAGTCTCCCATGGAAGGGTCGGGAGACAACTGAGTCAACAAACCAAATAAGACCAAGGAAGCCACAGACTGAATCTCTACACAGCCCACGTTTACAAAAGCCAGACCTGACTGGAGCCCAGTCCCAGGGAGGCGGGAGGTCCTTCCCCAACAGGGAACTCTGCACAGGGCATCCCCCTCACACACAGACACTGCCCCTCCTGCAGTGGTCCCAGCTGTTATCCCTCAGTGGGACACCTGACCTTGGGTTACTCACTGCGGGACCCCTGGGGCTCCTTTACCCAATGGCTCTGTCTGCCAGGCCGCAGCACCCTGGGGGGAAGCCTGAAGGCAAACTCACCCCCCTTGGGAAGGGCTGTGGGAATCACCCACATGTCAAACTTAATTCGGGGCTTGGGGTTGAAACCCCAACATTTCACTTGGTTGTGAGCATTGAGAGTTAAACAATTCCCAAATGACATTTTAGATGATAGGACGGAGAAATCAAGATGTCCCAGTTTCTCTCCATTGACTATGCAGTGAGTCTAGGGAAATGACATTTAGATATTTGATTTAGACAACTCAGTAATGTGTCTTAAAGTCATATGGGGTGAGTACTTTTTTTAAAAATTTTCATTATTTCAACTACCAAAAGAGTTGTTATTGTTGCAAATTGTGGTAATTTCTTCAATTAGAGACTGTGATTACTATGAGTTAAAACCATAAACTCATGTAATGGAAATCAACAATTTTTCAATGAATGAGAACAACTACCAAACATTTCCAACAATTTGGGGACTAGAGCACCTCAAAGAGGAGAGTGATTTATAATTTTTTACTACAGTTAGCCCAGAAAATGACCCATGAAACACAATTTTTTGTTTGTTTGTTTCTGGTGTACCAGAATCCTGTATGTATTTTTGGGTTTTTTTAAATCAAGAGATAAAAATTATTTTCCGAAATCAAATATAGAAGCACCTCAAAAAGATGTTTATGCTTCTTTGAACATTTATATCAACTTAACTAGGAAACATTTAACTTCTTTGTCCCATCTGCAAATCCCTTGAGTAATTTTTTGGTTTGCTTCTTGTTTCCCCTTAGTGCTTCTGATGATCCTAGTCCAGTACAACTTTTCCTCTCAAGGTCTACCTTTCAGTGGATTGAATATATTAATGCCTACAAGAGCCTTCTGGAGATTTTGAAAGTGTCTAACTTTTTATAGCACATTCAACAGCAATGAGTTGGATAAAGGACTAGAAGTGGAGTGGGGAGAAAAAAGGCAGAAGGTAGAAAAAACCTGTGACTTCCTTTACACATTTGCAAGATTAAGTCCACTTGCTGCTCCTTGAAAAGATTAGACATTTTCCTCAGTAGAAATACATGTTTTTTTCCACCTCTTCCAATCTCCAACTCACACACATACTCTTCTCCTGTGATAAAACAGAAGACTATAAAGTGCAGCATAGCTCCATAAATGGCCATAACTACACACAAGCACATGAAGAATCAGAACTTATGACACAGATGGGGAAATGCCAGCTATATAGTTTTCAGGTTTTCAAACAAGAAACAAAACAAAATCACACCTTTATTTTCATTTTTTTTAAAGGATATTATTAGTTTGCTAAAGTAGATTTGGGGAAAAAAAAAAAAACAAACAAAAAAAACAAACACACAACAACTTTTAGAATCTACTTTTTAGATTAGCAAACACATTTCCATCAAATATTTTTGCTTGAAATAGTTTTGCACAAAACGGTGGCTTTGCTAAAGCATAGGATAATTTGCCTTTATGTTGTATAATTATATTTTTTTTAAAAAGAGTAAAACTAAGAAACATACTCAAAGTAAATGAAACATCACTATAAACACTTTGAAAAGGGGCAAGAAATATGTATTACTAAATATTAAACGTGAATCATCAATACTTAAGGATATTTTTTCCCCCAGCAAAATAAATGTTACTTATCTCTCATTTGGCCCTCTACTGTCAAGAAAATCATGTCAGAAATTTCTGAAGAATATCCAGCCTCCTGCTATTTATCTTCTTGGAAGAAATTATGCTAAATACATAAGCCCTTGCGTACATTTTTAACTGACTGGCATACTCCATACTCATTATGTCTGCACAGTTTTAACATGCCTTAGCAGCTTTACCTACACACAGGGTTATATTTTAAGCAGTTCCTAAAATGAAACCCACTTCTGATTTCTGACCAACCAGTTAGGAGTTTTCCATGTGAGAGAGGCTCTCTAAGAGCTAAAGATCAGGACAACATCCATGCCTCCCAACTCATAGCAGTCAATCATTCCCACCATGCCATTCTTGGTGGAATTCTTAAGGCACTAGAAAAAAAGAACATATTCTAACTGCTCCCTGATAGGATGAAAGATATGCAATCCAAATGCTTCCCCTGAGGACACAAGGCAAATCAGCTCTTACTATTCCTCCCAGGAGCATGTTTTCGACCCAAAAGATCAGCAAATAAGTAACAAAAGCTCTGTTCAGAGCTGACACACATTTCTATATGTAGCTATAAGAAAAATGTCATTGATGTAAAGTGTGTCATGTACAGTACTAAAATGAAGTGAATTCTGAGTTTTGTATTTTAACCTCAAATGTATTTCATGGATTCAATATTTATTACTGTTGCTGAATTTTAAGTAGAAGCTTAAAGATGCTATTTTAGTCATCTGGGCCATTGTATGTAACTTACAATTATTGTTAGGAATCATATCTAACACTCACAGGTAATAATTCTAAAAAAATGACCATGGAGCCAAACTGTGAATTCCTTATTTGCGCTGGAAAGCACTTATTCACAAGAGTAATTTTTCTATTTCTGGGGTAACTGCTTGTCTAAGAAGTGACTCTAAGTGTGATTAAGGGTTTTGCAATCTCATATTTAAGAACATAAACCTAGACACATTTCTGTATTTTTTTTTCTGAAGAGTTTGAAAGTGCCCGAAATCTGAGCATGATTGCACATTTTTTTGCTTTTTTTTTTTCTTTCTTTTTTTTTTTACTGTACCATTGGATGAATTGTGTTAATGTCAGTGATCATTGTAGGGAATTGCTAGTTAGCCTGTTTTTCTTCTGGCTACCCTAACTGTTAAATTAAGCTTCTCAAGATTTCCCATCAAAATAATGAAGTTATTTGTAAAAAAAGTTATAACTTCTACTTTGTAACACACCGCATCCACTTACTGAGCCTATGTAGATAAACTTCACACTCACGCTCACCAAAGCTTAGTCCAGAGCTTATTGAAATAATTCAAGCTTTTCCGTTACTCGAAGGACTTTGGAGGAAGAGTGTGGAAAAGGACACATCTAACATAAATAAAAAAAACCACAACCCACAAATCTAGAACTAGAAATGCAAACCATTTTCTATTTATTTAACTGCAACATTATGAAAAAAATAGGTTGCCATTGTACACCCTGATTTTCTTTTAGGTTATATAACTGATGTTACATCTAATTATCTCAGTGTTAAACATTCAATAGTAAAGATTACTACTAAAATATTAGTCTCTGTATCAGCAGTTTATATTATTATTATTATCATTATTATTATTATTATTACTTGTATTTGCCTTAAAATTCAAATTCTGTTCAGTTTCTTTGTTACTAATCCTGATTAATTATAATTTAATTTTTTTCAGCAAGACCACCCAAATTAGAAAGACTGTAATTTTTTAAATAGGATTTAACTGAATTTCATCCTCCTGATTGCTTACAATTAAGAGGTCACACATATTTAAAGGTATAAACATAATAAATATTCTCTCACCTTCAAAGAATCTCATTTTTTTTTAGGAATGCTGTATGTAAAAACTTCTGAGTCATATGAGGGAGAATTAGGTCTGTTTACAACCACTCATACTAATTAACCAGTACACCATATATTAAGTGCTATATTGGAATGGAAATACTCAAATTATTAAAATAAAAAAAAAAGTTTCTGAAATTTCTGGAATCTTTTCAGTGTGATTTTTAATCTTTTTAAAAAGTGAAATTATACAAAAATAGATCTATGAAAGGGTAATTATGAGTGCATTAATTCTTGTGAACAACCAATAAAAATACAAATATCCTACTGGATCATAACGGTCTACCTGACCGATATTCTGTGTCCAAGAAGAGACATAGGAGAAGAATTGTACTACCACAATCACCACAAACCATCACCAAGGCTCTCCAACACCAAATTCAACTGTCTTCAGCACTGCCAACCACAGTATGGCTAATATTTTTCTCCCTCCCTTCTGCAGTGCTTCTAAACCAGCCCACTCACTGCTTAGATCTGCCCACCCCTTACAGCCAGAGAAGAAAGGAGATACTGTATGCTGATACAGGGTCCTCAGAGGGAATACTGATCAGGATTCCATGTGGTGAAGTGACAGGTCATTCTAAGGAAAAGGCCACCTCCTCTCACTTTGGCCATCCCACGTTGGGTGCTGCTACCTGAATCCATTGAGCACAAACCATGGAGCTGGAGGTAGCACTGTGTTACCCCTCAGCACAGATTATTGTGCTAAAGGTTATCTTGCTGTAGCTCAATCCATGCTGGAAGTTTTTATCCACTCAGATGAGAGTTCTACCACATTTCCTAGTAAATGCAGCACACAGTGAGCCATTCTGTTTCCTCCGTAGAATGATGCAGGAGTTTGTGCCCAGAGATCTGGTTTTGCAGGTGGTCTTGACCACTAACTCATGACATGTTCCCTCAAACCCGATCCCAGAACAGCCACTTTGTTTGGATTCTGGTCAATGAAACAACTCAGCATCTTCTGTCTGCATCAGCTGGATCAGGAGTTCTGTCCTGGCATTCAGAAACATATGGCAGATGGGTATCTCTCACACAATGTGTTGCAGCATCCAACGGGTCACAGGTACACCACTTAGTCTGGACATCACTCTTTTGGCTGCTGACATCTTTCCAGATTCTAACTGGAACAAAATGAAAATCTGAATGTCAAAGCAGCTGCAAGAATGAGTGGATGACTACAGTGACTTTGTTTTTTGGAGGGGCACTCATACCAGCCAACTAGTCTGTAATCTGGTAGAACTCTGCGTCAATTAATAAGTAATTATTCTGTGCTCTGAAATGTCTCGAATAGGTCAGAACAGCTGAGTATCTCAGTGCCTGAATATCTTATAGCTAAAATGCTGAGGGATTTTGTTGAACAACCAAATGCCAAGATTGAATCATCTGAGATAGACATCCATGCCTTGCACATTAATTGTAGCCTGAGAAAGCACCACAGATTACTCAGTTGACATAAATTCTTTTTCTTTTTCTTTTTTTTTTTTTTTTTTTATGCATTCCAGTTGAGTTCAAGCATAAGAGAGAAAGCCCAGAAATGTTAAAGTAACCTCAAAAATGAATTTTAGTCTTTTTGGAGAATTTTGCTATGACATTTTGATACTGCTCAAGTTACACAGCAACAGAGTAGCGTAATTTTGGATTTGGCCACCTGCACAGGTTTGGCTGTGGGTCTTCCTTTCTTCCTTTCTTCTCTTTTTTTTACTCTTTTTCCCAGAATATCTCTAACCACCTATTCTTTTACTTCAGCATCTAATTATTTCTGAATGTATAACTCAAAGACTCATTGACATTCAGTAAAAGTCAAGGGGAATTAGGGTTTGAAATTTACCTTTTAGAAATTTCCCCCAACAGCTACTTATCCCAAAAAGTTTGATAAAAGACTTCACCGATATTCACCAGGAGCTTTCGGGAGTACTATCGACTGGATATCAGCTCTATAGCTGAAGTAAAATGATTTCAATGGAACTACACTGATTTCTGTCAGCTAAAGATCAAGGTCTTAAAACACCAAGCAGGTGCTATATTACTAGGAACAAGATATGTCTGAAATTACCATAAAGATGTATTTGAAAGGCCCTTGAACTGAAGAAGAAATTCGTACCAAACTTGTTCACAGAACGAGTCTAGCTTACATGGAGTGAATAAAACGTTACCAAAATTTCACAGCATTTGCGGTATCAACACCAAAAATGTCAAGGTTTCGGTTAGTACTATGAAATATGTATTTCTGTCAGAGATGCTTTGTTTAAACTCTCATTTAAACTTATAATTCTGCTTTTGTAGGAACCTCTGTGTGACCTTTTTGTGTAAGAGAACATTGTGTGATACTGCTTTTAATAGCTCTGCCAGTGCTACACTGTGGAAGAAAGAACTACAAAATGTTCTGAATTAAGAAGTGCTTGGTGCTTGAGGGGACACTGCATGTGTGTGGAAGGAGAGAGAAATTCCTTGGGGACACCTAGATTCTTTAAAATAAGAAAAAAAATATAGAAAGAAAGAAATATCATTATTGCCACTATTGTAAGAAATTGAAGTGCAGCTTCATGTGAGGCAGTTCAAAATAGCTGTGGAAGAAATAAATTAGAAGCTGATATTAATGAGAAAGAATATTTGAAAAGTGTGTTATCTTACTTTTTTTACTAGAAATAAATATATATATATATATATATATATATATATATATATCCATCCACTAGGATAAGGAACATAAGGACTGTAAATACGTTCCCCAAAAAATATAATTTCTGTGGAGAGAGTGACTGTGGAAGTGACTCAGAGCCTTTGAGGAATCTTTGTTCCTGTTGTTCTTATTCCTGTTGAGGAACAAGAAAGTCACTTTAGTTTTGGATATAGTTTCCCTGGAGATACAGGTGCTAGAACTATAAAATCAGTTAAAAACATCACCTGACCTTCTCTAGCTCTGTTCCTTAACTCCCACCATCACCACACCTGCTGGGGACCCAGAGAAGCACTATTATCTTCATTATTCACATTAACTAATTAATGGGAGATTAGGACCTGGATTCATCCTACCTAACTTTAAATGATTAATTCAAGACCCTATTCACCATAGGCTCCTTCCATAATCAATGGAGAGGTACACTGCAAAGAGATGATTAGGAGGGCTTAATTCTTATAAAAATAAGCAGCAGACAGACAAGGTAGTCTCTATTGCTCTATTGCTATTCCCAGGAAGACTGGAGACACCTCAGAAAATTTACATGTGAGATATATTGTAGATACCCTAACCAAAATAAGAATTTCAACTAAAATTCATGCCTTTTAGGTGTTAAGGTCAATCAACTGCTAGCCACAAATCCACAGAAAACATTATTAGCTCTACTCTCATCTGTGCTTGAAAAGAATTTCTTGTTACCTGAAAGCGTTTGCTAGGAAATATGCCAATATGATAAAAATGACTAATAAAAAAAGCCCAAGCCAAACACACTGTTCCTCCAACCTCAAACCAACACCCACCTCAAAAAAAGGAAAAAAAAAAAAAAAAAGGGAAAGAATGAAAAAAAAACCAACAACAATAAAATAAAATAAAAAAAAAAAAAAAGCCCTGGGTCTTGAGGTGAACTGTAAAAGAGGTTGAGATATTCTGGACCAGAAGAATGCATAACACCAATACTCATAGTAAAAAAGAAAAGAAAACAAGCTAATGAAAAATGAATGCTAGAAAAAATAAAGTAGGGCTTTGAAGGCTATTTTGATAGCATATATGTGTATTCAGAATATAAGTTTCAGGGCAGCTTATCATAAGACTCAAAATAACCTTTATCTGTTTGTATTTAAATTTTGAAGTATAGATGATTTTTAAAATGCTACTTACTGAATAAATGAGCTCCACTAGCCACTGACTGCCAGAACAATTAATACTGTTCTTGTTAAGAGCTCTTGCTGAGACAGGCCTTGGTTGCACCATGTATTGCTCAGCTTGACTGTGCTCACTTATAAACTCAATCTGAACATGCTTTTCACATTGCAAGGATCACTGGGTAAAAACCAACCATTAACTTTATCTAGGAGGTGAAAGCAGACATTGTAAATACTTCTGGTTTTAGAACTAGTTAATTCCTTCTCCTATGGAGATCAGTAGGCACATGTATTATGGACTTCAGCATAATTACCTGATAGGTACAGTTTTCATCCTAGGAACCTAAAAAAGTCATGAGACCACAGATAATAGTTTGGAAAAAAAATATAGTCATCAACAGTACACTTCAAACACATGAAGAACTTTTTATTTTCTCTGGCTGCAAGTCTTTATGTCTTGCTTTGTATTTCAATACCATCATTGCACCAGCGTGCAATACATCCATAAAATGGGTTAAAGGGGTTTTTCCCCTCCTTGGTCAGTTTAGAAGGAACCAAACAAAAATAAATGAGGCCTTATCAACAGAAGTCACAAACATACTCTGTGAATTAACATACGTCAGATGCTGCAAAAACCACCACATCAGCCATCCAGATCAAACAAGGATAAAGAAAGAGGATTGACAGGCTCTTTGTTATCTTTTAGAGAGGTAATTGCAGGTTTCCATATTGATAAAATAATAGAACAGATTCTAGTCTCAATAACTCTCTTAAAATCCAAGGTAACATTGTTGACTCCAGTGAAGTCATTCTGGATTTACACAGGTGTAAGTCACAGTAAATATATTTTGACTTGATTGCAGTTTTCATCCTTTCATCCATTCTAAAATATCTATGGTATCTTCTGTACTACAAATACTCTCCTCATTTTTAAATTATCACTAGACAAAAGGCCAAAAGGTGGTGTGAGTGGGCTTTTCTGTATGGCTGCATCTTTTAATGTTCACAAGCCATGTCTTCACATGGTGTAAAATGATATTTTCATTTATTTTGTAGTAAAACCTGAATGTATTTCAATGACAAAGGGTTTGGTCTTGTAAAAACTTTATCTGGCAGTAGGATCACACGTAAATTCTCTCCCACACATCAATGGGACTGTTCGATAGTGTGCCCTATTCCATCACAAACATTCATTATATTGGGCTCTAATTTAGCCCAGAGGCACATGCTGATAGAAAGCAAAAATGCATCTGAATGGTAACATCAAATTTTCAGTTAAACTGTGGCTGTTTAACTGTACTCAGCAAATGAAGTACTTTTGTCAAGAAAAAAAGCTCATTTATGGAAGCTGGAAGGGAAGATCAGAGAAAACAAAACAAGCAAATATTGTTCAAAACTATGCTTTTACAGTTCAAGGCAACTGATCGTGGGAGCAGTTAAAGCAAAACGACAGCAACTGCACTTCAACTGCAGCAGTAGTGGACCCATCTGATTGCCCATTAATGTAAGAGAATCATGGGACCCAATAAGACAGGGCAAATCCCTGTTACTGGTACAGGCAAAAAATGATATTTCACTGGGCTTGGTTTTATCCTTTCAGCAAATTCCCACATACAAGTGCACCAACTTCAACAGTCCATGAGTTTTAAATATTTTACAGATCTCATTTTTTTCTCCTTCACTTCAGGGACTCAGCCTGTACTTTTAAAATGTGCTTTTTGTTCTCATGGGAGGGTTGTTTGTTTGTTTGGGTTTTTTCCTAGCCATTAAAGTAAGCAACTAAAAGTCAGGACACCTGGCTTCTATTCCCAAATCTATTCCTATTTCAAGTGGTCAATGTCTCTGTCCTTGTTTACCAGGCTGTAGATAGAAATCCTAATAGTTACCTACCTCAAAGGGGTTTTCTGAACTGTAAGACTTAATTAATGGTTACAAAGCAATTTGAGTCCCATGGATAAAATGCTTTCTGCAAGTACATGGTAATTGTCATAGAAATAATAGCCTCTTTACCCGTGGTAGCTTGTTTGCAAACTGCAGGTCTATAATGTGCGGGTAACCTCAGTTCTGTAAATCCTATACGAAGTCCATTCAAATTCTTTAAATAAGATTTTAACCAAGAACAAATATGAAATAAATCTGGACTCCATAAAATAAGAGTGAAGTGTATCAGACACTGTATGTCCTGAGGAATCAGATACAGTGTAGTCAGCTCACTGATCTGTATCAACACATTAATGATTTATATAGCTTTTAATTTACAACACAGACATATCTAAAATAATCAGGTAGAGGCAGGCATTAAAAATTCACTGCATGGGTCATAAAACGATTAGTTATTCAAGTGACTTCAGATTTGTATTTCATTAAGGAATAATTTTAATTTACTTTTAAACAGTTTATATACAGAGATTTAAGAACTCTTGGAAGCTGATTATGCAGAACTCTTACTTTTATGCATTCAATATATTTAAGTCCCTTTTTCAAGCTGTTTTAATTTGTTTGAAAGCACATGGAAAAAATATGGCTCGATAATTTGAGGGAGGAAAAAATTCCTTTAATTTACAGAAAATGGTAGGTCCATTTTATTTGCATTTTTTATACATGCATGAAAGCCAAAAGAAGATCAAAGGGGAGTCTGCTTTCCCTACTGATCCAGCCTGATTGTATCCCCCTCCCTCCAATATAACAAGCTCTCAACTTAGAGTTGATTGTTGCTTGGCTTCATTTAAGCAGCTGCATTCCACTCAGCTGCTAGGGAACTGGTTTCCTGCTTCATTGCAAGTGTTTATTTTCTACCACCCTTCTTGATCACATGCTGCAACAATCTGTAAAACAATAGCAGGTCTACGGCCACTTTAACAGAAATTTATATTGCTCAGGTTATTGAGTAACTTTTCCCCTTTCGTCGTTTGATTTTTTCTTTCTTTTTTTTTTTTTTCTTTCCTCTTTATCCTTTTGCAATAAACATTTTCAGATGTCTCCTGCAAATGCAAGAACTAACACAATTATGTCAAAAACATTGCCATTATCAACCTTGTCGGGAAAGCAGTCTAGCTCATCATGCAGACAGCCTTTGTGTTCTGTTTTTTAACTATTTCTTCATTCACTCCCATGTCTTATCCTGGATCCCTGTAGCTTTTAACTTAAACAGATGCCTGTCATGTGGAACTTTATTGAGGGCTTTCTGAAACTCCAGATAAATCATGCTGTATGCATTGACACTGTCAACCTTGTCTGTAACCTTCTCAAAGTCAAAAGAAGTTAGGCAGATTCCTGCTTTTCCATATTCACAGTATGACTTTATTTTTTGTTGAGGAGATTGTGGGCCATACTTCTAGCTGATTTAAATTGCTGCATCTCTGTGAAAACTGGGAAAACCAGAAGATCAGGCCCAGTCAGCAAGGGTTTATGAAAGGCAGGTCCTGCCTGACAAACCTGATCTCCTGCTACAACAGGACAACCTGCTTATGGGATGAGGGAAAGGCTGTGGATGTTGTCTACCTTGACTTTAGCAAGGCCTTTGACACCGTTTCCCACAGCATTCTCCTGGTGAAACTGGCTGCTCGTGGCTTGGATGGGCACACGCTTCGCTGGGTAAAAACTGTCTGGATGGCCGGGCCCAGAGAGTTGTGGTGAACGGAGTTAAATCCAGTTGGCGGCCGGTCACGAGTGGTGTCCCCCAGGGCTGGGTGTTGGGGCCACTCCTGTTTAACATCTTTATTGATGATCTAGATGAGGGGATCGAGGGCACCCTCAGTCAGTTTGCAGATGACACCCAGCTGGGTGGGAGTGTTGATCTGCTCGAGGGTAGGGAGGCTCTGCAGAGAGACCTGGACAGGCTGGAGCCATGGGCTGAGGCCAGCTGGGGGAGTTTCACTGAGGGCAAATGCCGGGGGCTGCCCTTGGGCCACAACAACCCCCAGCAGGGCTACAGGCTTGGGGAGGAGTGGCTGGAGAGCTGCCAGTCAGAGAGGGACCTGGGGGGTGATTGACAGCCGGCTGAACAGGAGCCAGCAGTGTGCCCAGGGAGCCAAGAAGGCCAATGGCATCCTGGCTTGTGTCAGCACTGGCGTGGCCAGCAGGGACAGGGAAGGGATCTGAGCCCTGGGCTCGGCACTGGTGAGGCCGCCCCTCGATTCCTGTGTTCAGTTTTGGGCCCCTCACCCCAAAAAGGCCATTGAATGACTCGAGCGTGTCCAGAGAAGGGCAACGGAGCTGGGGCAGGGTCTGGAGCACAGGTCTGCTGGGGAGCGGCTGAGGGAACTGGGGGGTTCAGTCTGGAGAAGAGGAGGCTGAGGGGAGACCTCATCGCCCTCTACAGCTCCCTGACAGGAGGATGCCGAGTGGGGGGATGAGTCTCTTTAACCAAGTAACAAGTGACAGGACAAGAGGTAATGGCCTAAAGTTGCACCAGAGAAGGTTTAGACTGGATATTAGGAAACATTTCTTTCCAGAAGGGGTTGTTGGGTGTTGGAATGAGCTGCCCAGGGCAGTGGTGGAGTCCCCATCCCTGGAGGTGTTTAGGAGTTAGGTCAACATCACGCTGGGGGATCTGGTGTAGTTGGAACAGTTAATGATTGGACTGGATGATCTTCAAGGTCTTTTCCAACCTAGATAATTCTGTGATTCTAATTTACACCCCGTCGTGCAAATCTTTGCCTTCTCTGACAGAACAAAGTTTCTATTTTTGATGCATACTGTAAATGCCCAAGTTTAATGATGCCATGAACATTTACTTAAAATATGGACCCTGAGATATATGTTATCCACAGCAGGTTAATACCCCTGTATCTGTATTTTTCCCTTTTACTCCTAAAATGGTTTAAAATGAGATTTTCATTTCCTTCAAAACAATGAACAACAACAAATCAAAACTGAAAATTTTTCAGGAGATTTTGGTCAATTTAGAAGGACCTGAATAACCTCACATTCAAGTTTGATATTACTCACTTTGGATAGTGAGTATATAATCCCTGACAAATACATCAAATAGATCAAATTTATTTTTGTGGGAGAGCTCATAGATCTTATTTTCACAGAAGGGACATGGAGAATCCCAGATTTTTCAGATCTCGTTGCTTTTATGATCCTATTTCTGTTTTTATCACCCTTAATTTCCAAGGAGGGAATCTTTCACCTTAAGTAAGAGTATAAATATTAGACATGTTGAACTTCCTTTTTTTTTTTTTTTTTTCTTTTGTTTTTGTTTTAATGCATGATAAGTATTTATACCATTATTGGGCAAAACCAAACCAGGTAATAATATCTAATACTCATAAAATTGAAATCAGATTCTGGAAATTATCTACATTTTGTTTTTTTCTAGAATATCAGTTCTAAAAGCATTACTGACAGCTTTTCCTCCTTTTTAACCAGCAAGGATAAGGAAATTTTCCTAAAGCCATTCATGCTTTTTCACAACTAAATACAATTCTTAATCCGACTTGTTGATTTCTTGGGCATGGTCCAAGAAATCCCATCCTTGGTCTTCCTATGAGCTGCATCTTCACTGAAAATCTTTTGCCCATCCCTGTATCAGCATGAAATCTGATATTTCTTCCTGTCTTTGGCTGGGATGTGAGCATAATATCCCATGCTACTGCTTATTGTCCAGCAGAGTTGTGTTCATGAACTCCTCTCCTTAATGATGGTTCAGAGGTCTCTCTCCTTTTCTTTTTTGACATCTGATTTTGGAACAAAGAAGGTGGGGTGGGAGGTAGAGTGGGGGGATGAAGGGATTAGTGTATGGAAGTGTAGGAAGTATGCTTAACGTATGCCTTACAGTTTTCTAGTACTTTATATTCCTTTCTAGTACTTTATATTCCTTAGTGCATCCTTCTGATATTTTTTGTCTTTAGAGACTCATGTAATCCATGACAGACATTTCCACTGTTCTTACGTGAAAGAAGGAAAACATTTTTCGTTATATTAGCTATCCTTGCTCTTGCCCAGACTATTTAATGACTCATGTGGGGAAGTGATACTAGGCCCATTTGAATCATTAATAATATTTAAAGACATGTCCTCAAGTATCTCAAGAACTCTGAAGGCGGGAGAAAGTCTCATGGATTTTAGTGTGATTTCACTGAGACCTGTGTTCAAAATGAGGGAAGCTGTGCACAGCATATTGATAATGATCCCTTAGCCTTCAGAGACCTGTGTCTCACTGGATGTTTGGAAGATATCATATGCACGGTGTTGTGCTTCCTGCTCCCAACATACATTTAACACATCAACACTGAAAGAAAGAATGTGACCCTGCAAGTACTGACTCCAAGAATATGACCCTCCAAGATTCAGACTGTAGCTTTCACAGACTTGTACTACAGCATCATTATGAACATATGAAACTGTGTCCTTCTGCATGAAAAAACAAACCAAACCAAACTAAAAACCCAATAAGAAACAGTGTTGTAAATATGGATACCCATTTCTAGCGACAACCCAGACCAACTCCAATCCCTCAAAACAGTTTGGAAGTCATAGTGCTCACCAAATAAGATTAGCATCCTTAAATTCCCTTAATATATTCCTAGGGTTCTTCTATGGAAAGTGCTCAAATGTTGATAAAGACGCATAGTCATGAACAATAGTATTAAACTCAGTGCTGGACAAAGTCATAGCTTTTTGCATACCTTTTTCACTGAGTAAATTCTAGTGTTCAAAGATCTGTCATTCTGAAGGCAATGGTAGAAATACTGAGGTGTTCCTTTTGCTTCAGAAGTGAGACTGTCTACCTGTTTTACTGGCATCCTGCAGGGGAAGACAGATGCTGTCTGAAAAGGTGTCTGCAAGGTATTGAACTGGATCCAGCTCAGACATTAACTATTGCCAGCAATTTTTTGAAAAGAGCTAACCAAAAGATACAAAATCACAGACCCATGTTTGTAACAATTGGCCATTCCCTACAGACACCTACACCTTTGGGCTTTTCCACCTTCCAAGCTATCACTGCTCTGCCCTGCTTCTATTTTAACATCTTATAGGAACACCCCTATTTAGAAAGAAATTCAAACAGCATTTACAACCTCTATCTTCCCTCTGTTGCTAACCTGAGGACTGAGAAAACAAATGAAAGCTAGAAGAAAATGAAGGATTTAAATGAAGATAAAGGTAGCAGAAATTCATTCTAATAAGATGAAATCTTAGCCTTTGATTCTTAAACTGGGCAAGAACAAATTCTGATACCAGTAGAAATCAGGAGACTAAAGAAATGGTGCATGACAATCTCAAGTATATGGCAATTTAGTCCTTGAAAGACGAAATCATGAGTCCAGCACTTAATGGAAGTTCCCTCTCTGGGTTCTCTACTAATATATTTGACATTTTAATGTCAGATGATGTGCTTAGTGTAATTATGGCATGCAATTTCTCCTTGAGTAATGAAAAGCTTACACCTTTTTGTCCTTCACATATATATTTTCAGACCATTATAAATTCCACTTTTGGTGTCTTCTCCATATTGACGGAGAGTACATCAGGGGTCAGCCTTTGAAAAGAAATATCAAATATCCACAGATTACTAAAGAGCAAATAAAATAACTCTGGATATTACACAGAGGTCTTTTAATCCCTGGCATGGGTTTTGGGGATTTTGAAACATTCACGGAGGTAATGAGTCAAACAGATCGCAGTAACTGGAGTGAGTATCCTTGTACCTTGGGAGAACTACACAAAACAGGACTTGAGAGATAGACTACCTAGCCCTTGGTGTCCTTTTTTAGAACAAGGGTATCTAAATTAAAAAAAAAAAAAATCAGATCAAAACCCAACAGGCAAAAAAAAAAAGAAAAAACACCCCACAAAAACAAATATTAAAAAAAACCCAAACAAATAAAAACACACCAATGAAAAAAACCCTCACAGATATATCTCTTTACTCTTGACCTTAATAATTTTTTTTTAAAATATTCAGATGAAACTCACAAAGTGTATGGAAGAGCCAAAAATCAGAGGTGTCAAAGGACTAAGGCATTCTTTTGTCACTTAAGAGGAGAAGTCAGCAGAAAGGAGACCAAAAACTATCTCGAACCCAGGGAAAGGAGGGGGATTAAAATAATTTTTAAAAAAGTCTGGAATCTGCATTGAAGGCTACAAACAGATTCTTCACCTGGAAGGATTTTTTTTTCTAGAAAAAAAATATAGATGTTTTGGAAAGATGGATGGATAAGTTCACATACTGATAGAGAGGTTATAGTAACAGTCTTGTGCAGACTATCTTCTGCATTGGTAAGAAATGTAGGATTTTTGGGGAAACTATGTCTCTCATGGACCTAGCTCTACTTAAGTGCCTTCAGTAGAACCTGAATGAAATAATTCATCTTTCCTAGCTGACGCAGTATTGGCAGTTTCAGCCCAAATGAAAAAAAAAATGGAGGTTTTTTTCCTTCGTGCTGCTATCTGCAGAAATGTCATTGCAAAAGACACTAAACAATTAAATATTCACAGACATATTTTCAATGAAGCTATGCCATTTTAAGATAGTTGGGGTCTGGCCATAAATTTTTAATTTCTCCAGTCTTCAGTATGGTTTCTTTTCTGTTTACTTTTTCTTTTTCCTAGTTCTTTCTCTTGTTGTCTTTTTTCTTCCTCTTCCCCCCCCCCCCGCCCCCCCCCCCCCCCGGAGGAAATAAGGGATCATATTTTTTTATTAATAAAAAAGAAAAAGGAAGGGGAAAAATACCAAAAGAACAGAATTTGTCTTTATGAAAGAAAATACTGTAGATATTTTGCCAAAAAGGACACATAGTGAAAATAGATTAGTTCATTTGAGCAGTATGTGGAAAATATATATTTCCTGAAGCAGGTGGTGCGAATGAAGAGGATAGGAAGAAAAATGTCTTGCGTGGAAAGTATTCTTCAAAATGTGATTTCTCTCATCAAGTGTGGAAGCAGCAAAACATTGCGACACTGAAAGCTGCAGTGCTTCCTAGCAGGCTCTCTTTGGAGTTTTCATTTATTTAGTTCTAAACACAGATCTCTTGGTTAGCAGTGTTATCTCATTTTTTATTCTTTCAGTGAAGAGGTGGATAGAAAGATGAAATATTATATTAGGTAATTATGTAAATAAGAACAAAAAAGGAGTATCTGGGGCATAAGATGGGGCATAACTATGTAGTAGAAAAAATATAACCTTGCATCTTTTGAAGAACAGCTTCTATTCAGCAGTCAATACTTCTTTGTCTTTCTCATCCACTATGGATAGCAAAGGTGAGGCAGGTACTGACTTCATTTCACAAGAGAAGAGTCCAATATTTCTCTAATTAATAGCTGATTTGCCAGAACATAAAAATCTGGGTCAGCCAAAACAGTTCATAAACATGTGTTGAATTAACAAATCAATATATTTTGGCTTAGTTATCTTCAGAGGTGAGGAAGAGAGACATTTTGGAAAGAAATCAATGGCCATTTATAGTCCAAGTCAAATTATGTTTACCATCACTTTTTTACCAACTGGAATTCTGACAGACTCTTATTTACCACGCTACAAACTTCCAACAGCTATTTCACTGGATTATCATATTCTAAAATGTTAATATTTATATTTTAATGTGGCTGTTAAATCAAGAAACCAAGAAAATACACGAAACTAACTTCAATGGAGTTAAAAGTTGGGGGGGGGGGGGGGGGGAGCGCTTTATGAAACACCCTTTTCATATAGGATTAATGTTTATGTAAATAAAATATTCTAAAATGTGTTCATTCTTCAGAATCATATACTTGACAGCACGGGAAACAGCAGAAGAGTGAAATCCAGGCTCAAGGTATTTGCAGGAAAATGTTTTTTCTGGTCCAGATATCTCTCGAGTATTGTTGGGACTTGTATAATACAATGAGGAGAGAAATGCATGGAGAGAGGGGGGATCACTCTCCCATTTCCACTGTAAGACCCTTCCCTTCCATAGACATCGACAGACTGCAGATATGCCTTAAACTAAGTGCCTGAACCTGCTCTTTCAGTAGCTGAGAAGAGGTAAAACTAGTCCAGCTGTTACTGTACTTAACATAGACTTGAAAAGGAAAAGGCAAAAGCATTGAAACTCATCTCTCAGGAGAAAGATGAGCAGAACCATGATTTCATGTGAAGAAGTAGAGTATTGCCAACATTTTTAAATAGTTCATTAGAGTCAAAATAGAAGTGAAAAGACTGCCAGTGGTTAGTGAACTCATTTGGGAAGGAGGGTCGTGGATTTAAGTCCACACTGCAGTGACTAACAGTTTTTTTTTTATTTTCCAATGACTGCTTCATGCAAAATTCAGATATTTCTTTAGTTTGGGGCTCAGGATTTTGCCCTCTCAGATGACTGCTCTAGCCATTGGGAGGTACGTTGCCATAGATTCTTATTCATACTCCTTCACTCAGGCTAAATGACTGATTTTTTCCGTATTACATATACCAGCTTTAGTCTCTCCCTATTGGGCTGAATGAATTTAAGTGATGGCTTAATTTTGGTTAACTAAAATTTTTGATAGCCCTGGGTGTCTCCCATCTTAGGTTAGGAAAGAATTTCTGCAACAGCTCAGTAATGTAGGAGCATGCTGATGAATGGCAATTGAAATATTGTTAACACCTGACCGCATACAGATGCCCAGAATTAAAACTGCAGGTGCCAGAGAAACGTAAGTGTTTGTAAGCTAGAAATCTGTATGCTCTAGGAAACTTTAGGGCTCCACAGCAGCTGGACAAAGATTTCAAGAATGAAAATATGTTCAAAGTTCAGTTAAATGTAACTACAGTGACAGACATTAATTTGAGGGTTTGAGTTAAATTGATTGAGAACTTTCATGACACCTAAGAGGACTGAAAAGCAAATCCACCAACTCCTAAAGGCTTAGTCATCCTTTGCCTCAAAAAATGCTCACAAGGGAGCAGTCGATCAAGAAAGATGTGTTGATAGAAAGCCTTCGGTTTAGAAGATACCTCCCCTAGCTTCCCCTTGTTGGGTATTTAAACATGAATGATTAAACACTCTCTAGTGGTCCATCCTATATAACTGATTTCCAAGCAATTGGAAGATGTAGCACCAAGTAACAAAAGTGAAAGGAAATGTTTGCCATATCAAGGTGGAAGTGTCAGCACAATGTTCTTCCACCACTGAAGAATCCCTTTTCAGTGCTGTACAGGGCTCAATACCTCTCTACATAACTGCAGAAAGTTGCTTTGTATATGAAAATGTCAGCAAATGTAAAATGTATGCAGATTTAGAAACCAGGTTGATGAGAACAGAAAATGTGTTTGGGCGTGGCTACAACTTCCAAATCCACTCTGCACTCGTAAATTTTACATTGCTATTTTTAAAGGTTGTTTATGCTCACACATTTTTTTTAATTGGAACTTGACCAGATTGTGCATATTTTACGATGCCGTCACTTTCCAGAATATCATTCACAGTTTCTTTTTTTCTAACATTTACAAAATTTAATGACTTTCCTCCTATAAAAGATATAGGCATCTGCATTTTTTTGAAATACAATCAGTTTAAGCTGTTTAAAACCAGGAGGGGGGAACATCCTGCTTGATAGTTTACCAATAAAAATGAGGAAAGATAAAAACAACAACAGGAACAGACACCCCCTACTTCTAGCATAAGATTTCTGCAAAACAGAATGCGCTGTGCTTTTCTGCTTTGAATGAAAATGCAGAGATAAGAATAACAAGATAGAGCAGGCCAGAATTTTTCCAGTGAAACTGAATTTATTTTAAAAATGAGATTTCATTGAGCCTCATTATTCAGAAACTCTTGGGTCGGATGGACAATCAACCAGTTCTGAGGGGACCTCTTTTAAATCCCTGATGGATCTGGAACCCCAGGACTTTTGGAACTCTGACACTTCAACTGTGGGAAAAATATTGTAGGTTTCTTCCAGCAATTATAGGAGGACCATTTTACTTGCTAATTTGGGCTGACATTATACTGACTGTTGTTAACAATTAAAGAGAAAAGAAGCTGATCCTACAGAGCAGGTTCTGTGTGCTTCCAGATCTTTTTAAGTCTTAATGAAATTGATTAAAATTCTGTTACAACATAACTTTGCAACTAAAAGAGAGCCTGATATCTTGCTTTTTCCTACAGGAATTTTCTTTTACTCAATCAAATAGTTCTGTTAAATAAGTAAAGCCATCAGTGACTGAAAGGAGTAACATCCAAAGGAAAACCATCAGTGACATCAGGAGCACAAAATATGATGAGTGATTAGGCACTTTAAAATAGTTTCCCATGGTATGGTTGGACTTTGTAGTTTATTTATTTAGCTATCAGCATAGGGTAGAGTATAAAAGCTGATCCTCTAGGTCAACTTCAATCCTCAAGATTTCCTGCTGTCCATAAATTGAATGAATGCTCCAAAGTCGTTCCATTGTACCATGGAAGTCAGGGTAAGCATGAAGTAGCTGATGTTGAGTTAGCAGACAGAGACACAGATATGTTTTAGGACAACAGTCAAAATTTAAAAGCAGTGAGTTTTCTGGTCTGTGTGATGCTAGGGACAGTTTGTCATTCCAAATTGCTGTCCAGAACTCTGCATATGGTAGAAAAAGTGCTGTGCACAGTTTTAAAGTTTATTTTGTAATTTGAACCTTCCTCTTTAAGAAAATAAATAACGGAGTGTAGTTCCATCCTGTTTGACCTCCCTTAGGAAAGAAGAAACCACATGGTACAGTGCTGTGAGCACTGATTTAGTATAAAGACACTTCCTTGAAACCTAGAGTGGATAACTCATATACCCCTCATGTCTCTATTCCTCATCCGTGAAATTGAGGTACTGGTGTTTCCACACCAAATGTAGAAATCTAGACTAATAACTGGTCTAAAGAAATATCCAACTTACTGCTTATTGAGAATGCTTCTTTAAAATCCCTCTTGCACCTGTATGTAGAACCAGTCACTTAAAAGCCTATCAGTCTCCATCTTCTTTTACTCTTCAAAAACATCAGATAATGATTTTGAAGAGTATGACCCTCTAATATTGTATTAGACTTAAAAATTTTCATTAAATTATTTTCTCTGCCTCCATTTATATGTGAGTCTGAGCTATCAAATTTTTGTATATTTTTTTTCTACTTCTGAAGTTTAGATATATGTCTTTTTTTAAAAAAAAAATAAAAATTGTCCCCTTCACCCAATTGACCTTTCTACAAAGGCTTCTTCAGTTCAGATGCATTTCTTACTTTTTTTTTTTTTCTTTTTTTTTTTTTTTTAAATGAACTTAAAGGTAATTGTGTTCATCACTGTATGCTGAATTATAATAGCTACTTTTGAGAATAGTGCTTTGTACAATGGAGACCACTTGATGACAATCTGATATAAAAATAAACCTAGGAGAATAGATTGACTACAGAACAGTAACCCAGAATACACAATGCAGCACTTGTGAGAGAAATTGTACAATGATAATAGGAACGACACCAGAACTCTTTTGACCTGCTGAAGTTCTACTGTGTTACAGCACAATGCAGCTCACCTTTTAATTGTCCAGCCTTTAGTCATACAAGGAGTCTGAAAACTGAAATAAACAGGGAGAGAGAAGGAGACAGCCTAACTAAAAACATCTGCAATGCAGAAGGTAAACCAGACAAATTATTGTCCCAAAATGGGGAACGAGGAATTGTCTATTGGCATGTCTTTTGTCCCTAATTAGAAAAGCATTAGAGCTTGTGCAGCTTCAAAGTATAGACTTTTACCTTGTTGGTTTGTTTGCTACAATCTATCATGAAATGGTTCCTATGCTGATTTCCCTATTTCAGTCCCAGGTATAAAAGAAGAATGTAATTTTCACTTAGGAAAGCTTTCAGAAAATCAGTGTTGTTTTAGAAACATTTATCACAGGGTTATGCTTTTCTTTGCTATGTTTCTTAATAGCTAGGGATTTTAGCCACATGTCTTCCCTCGAAAAAAATCAGAAACTTCTTGACTGGATACTCCCCTTTGATGCATCATGCAAGTATGACCAAGCAGGAGATCCAGAGATGTCCTCCCAGTACCCTTCAAACTAACTCTTGCTGTTCTCAAGTGTACAAAGTAATGGCACTCAGGAACATTATGAACTCTGAGACCCTCAATAGGACATTGATATGACCACGGACAGCATAGGCAAAGGCAGGTGCAGCCACAGTGTCCGTGGGCAGAACCATCTCATGGTCATAGTTATGTCAAGTGGGAGGCAGAACGGAGGTTGTAGCCACTGTGAATCTTCCTTTGAATATAACTACAAGACAGGATGAAGAGCATCATGATAAGGGTAACTAGTTCTCCACGCTGTTTGCTGACCCTGTTATCCCTTTGACTGCGGAGGAAATACTGGGAACTACAGATTCACCTCTTTCACTGCCCATTTGCTGCTCTGCCAGAGTGCTTAGATCCTATTCCTTAGAGCTCAGAGATTTTTCTGCCATTGGTCTCAAGTTATGTCATAATGGATATTCTCCTTACATATAGGGAAGTTTATGACAATCACAGGAATAATTTGTACCACCTTTAAGGTACAACTGGATACAGAGATGAGTAAAGACAGACCTTTAAATATTTTTTATTTCAATAGGAGCTGGTGCCTTAACACAACTAAGAGTCTTGGCCTGAAAGATTTGAAGCTCATTGACACCACACAGCTCCACCAAGCACACTGGATTCACAAGTGGTGAGCGTGCAGAAGCAGTCCTCGTTGAAAGGAATGTGATCCCCAGGCCTAAAGGTAACCTTGGGCACATGTATCTGATGGGTACACTGCTCTGATAGGTGTTTGTGAGACAGCGGTGTACAGGTAATAAGGCAAGAAGTAAAGGGGGGCATGCTTATAAGTAATATGCCTCAAACTCCTTTCTGAGAGCAGTGCCTCAAAGTTCAGACAGTTATTCTGTGTTTAAGCAGAGGCTGATGTTATTAGATGTGATTCTCCGGATGGTGTTTGCACTTCTATGCATGATTTGCAAAGGCAGCTGGAAGAAGGCATTAAAAGGAAGAAAAGTCCACATCCATAATAGAAGTATGTCCTTAAGTCATGTGTCCTTGGAAATGTTACTTCTTCATTCTGCTGTGAGAGTTTCTATGTTCCCAGGCATTGTACCACGTCCCCTCTGCAGAGTGGATAATGGCAATAGAATTAGGCTTTTATGTTCACAAAGAAAGGTCAACATATGCCTTTATAAACCTTGAAAACATCCTTTTTGCACTTTCTGATAATCAAATGTGTTGAAAGATCCAATCAATTGGATGTAAACGTTTCATGTTCAGCAGTGTATAGTCATGCAGGACAGTGTATAATGAAACGCTCCAAAATAAAGAATGGACAAAAGTACATCCTTATTAAAAGCATAGATTTATTGACCTATCGATGTGTTTAAAAGGTCTCTGCTCTGAAACTGGGCTATATGTAAATAAGAACAATTGAAAGCAAAGGACAAATTCACAGGAAGAATTGAAACTATATGAATCACTCAGGCTTTCTGTAGCTGGACTTAAAAATTATTTTTAACCCGTGCTTGCCTCTAATCCTGAACTCTTTCGGTATGATAAAAAACCCCCTGTTTCTACAAAAGCACTGCTTATCCAAATTAAAAGACTGTTTCTTAACATTCCTGACGGACTTATTTTTAAATCATAAACGTTTTAAAGGACAGGAATATGAGGATTTACGACAATAATTTTTTAAACACTAGAAATAAGGAACTATGAAACATGAATATTTAAAACGAATATTGAACAGAACTATACTCATTCTCTTTTAAAAAAACCCAAACAAACAAAACAAAACAAACAAAACCAAACAAAACACCAACAACATTCTGTTCTTATTTTTAAACATTTTTTATTCATTCAAGTCCATAAATTCTTGTTCTATTTCTTACAAGGTAAACAGTGTACTTTACTCTCAACTCTGTACACATAAAAATAATACTTCAGGTGTATTGTTATGATTTCTATATCTAGCCAGGAAATAATACTGAAGTAAATATCTATATATATACATGCTTCTATATACATGTATATTTTAAAACTAACACTAACTCTTCTGTGGAGCTCATTACCTCAAGATAACTTGGGAAGAAAAATTTCAGGAAAGGCTTGGGATACTGACAAATAATCTCTGCCAAATCTCTCAGTGTTTACAGCTCTTCCCTGCTTGGGAAGTTCACCTTGCCCCTACTCTGCAAGTCACAGCACCCCAAATGATCCAGTAAGAGAAAAAACATACTCTTCCCTGAGGTGTTCTAGATTGGGAATTTTACTTCTAATTTAAATGAAGATGCCAGTCTTCCTGATGGTGCAGCAAAAGCCTAATCATATGTAGCTTGTTGCCAGCTTTGCTGTAGGTTTAGGAGGGGGGAAGACAGCTAGAGGGGAAGACAGCACTGAAGCAAGGTTTTCCAAATGTCATCTAACAGAGATATAGATATTGTATATACAAAGTGACTATGCAAACTTAAATTAAATGGGTCAGGACAATGGTGGGCATAGAAGTTCTTCAAAGATTTCACACACATAACCTTTATTTTGATACTAAATAGTCCATTGATATAATGGAAGCTTAGGCAGCTAAATACATTTGCAAATCATACACACAAAGATGTTTCAATCCTTATCTGATGGGATTAGGAGGAAATGGTTTAGAAGCACACAGTTATATAATTAAACAGTTACTGATTTCTTACCTTTTCTACTGAAACATCAGATACTAGCTAATGTCAAAGATAGGAGTCTGGATAATAAAGACCAATTTTGTGATCTAGAATAATGGGAAGGATTACATAGCTGTAAACCATGTTGAACCACAGCACATGATCACACTATTAAAATATTCTTAAAGCATGAATATCAGTAAATGAATGTTGGTCTCCAGGCAAGTGTCAGAGATGTCATTCCACCTATATATAAAACCATATTAATTCCTTTCAGTTTGAAATGCCCTACTAACTGCAGAAATAAGACTTACATTAAACAGTTCAGGAGAATGTTGGTGCAAAGACAGAAATTTTTAAACTGCACCCACAGTAGATGAGTAATGATTTGTTGATCAGATACCTGTTATTTGAGAAAAGACTGATAGTTTGGGAAAACTGACTTGAACGTAACATATTTGGGGAGTACCAATTTATCCTGGTGTTTCACTTATAGTATCTTTCCAATGCCTTGATTCCACCAAATAAAATTTGCAGCACTCCCAGGCAACAAAAGACAAAGTTGTTGGATCATTTAACTTCTCACAGTAGCCCAAGAGAAAAAAGAGAAAAAGTGGAGGAAGAATGGTAAAAGACATGATGCTGAGTTATTATTAAAGTTGTTCAGATGGATTAGTAAGGTACTTCAAATGGAAGGAGGGATGTCTCAAACAATGTTCAGCTTTCAGACAGAACCTTCTGGGTGAGATTAGAAAATGTGGAACAGCATTTGGGGGAGAAAATTGGGGGGTTTTACACATTGTTAGCTACAGAGTTCAGCAATTTTAATTTATTTATCTGTTGACATCCACCTACTTGCTCACAGTCAAACACATGTTTACATCAATCAAAACAAAAATGTCAGATACCATCACCGACATCACTGGAGTTATACCATCTCTATCAACTACCTATAAAGTACTTCTAATTTAATCAAAATAAGAACCCTTGGAAAGGTTGTGGGAATCAATTTTTCTGAGACTCTACCCAGTTTTGAAATTAAAAAGCTTTCGGGGCTTCTTATGTTAACTGTTGAAGTAGTCTCTTGAGCAATCGCTTACAACTCACCTAAAGAAGTATCCCTATTCTCACCACATTTTCTTACAAAATTTAGATTAGTATAAAAAGATTAATAATTCAAAGAGCTTGTATACCTCAAATTAATCTGTTAATGAATGTATAAAATCAGCATCATTTGACCAGTGTTTCCTTTAGGCTCTTCTATTTGGAATCCCTTTGTGTAATATCAAATAAGGTAAGGTATTAGGTCAAAGTTACTGCTACTAGAAGAATAAGGAAAGTAAAACCAAACAAATATTTTGATTAGAAAAACTGAGGGGAAAAAAAAAAAAAAGAACACGTTTTTGAGCACATGAGATCTGTAGAAGAAGAAAATTACTTGGTGTAATAAAGCTGATTTATTTTGCTACAGATCTTTACCTCTTACTACCACAAGCACAAGAATACCATCACTTCTAATCGTGTTGTAATACGTTTAATACTGATAGCCATGGTGATAGTCCCCTGTAACTTTTAAAGAAGATGAACAGGAAAGTAACTTAGGAAAGGTAAATTTTAGAAATGACTTTCACAAAGTGATTAAGAGAAAATTCACCTTCAAATGCCAATCATAATACCCTGATTGATAATCTAAGTAATCTGGAGATAAGTCAAAATTTTCCTAGACAGTCTGAGCATAAACTGGAGAAGACAGCTCTAAATCCAAAGGCATTCCCAGTTCTAAGGACATGTGGTAAAGGTTTGCTCTGATCAAGGAATCACTTTCTGAGTTTTCTACATGGAAGGCAGACTGAATGTTTCATCATACACAATCTTTTTCTAGAGTAAGGGTGCAAGTCTTGTATGTCTACCCATGGTACTCGTACTAACACACACACATATGTTACACAGTTATGCAGGAAACTGCTTTGATATGTAAGTATGTAAAATAACTTCCACTAAAATCAGTTAGGGTTGTTGTCACTCTCACAAATGAATGCATCAGAATCAGGCCCACAATATCAAGCAAGAATGACTTTTCAAAGACTTTTTCTGGTGCAATTTTATTATGCAAAGCATGACCCCCAGATCTATGTTTACACGATAGAAGAGAATGGCTCTGAAGGTAATAGATTTTCCCTTTTAAAAGAATTTGCATTATAAAAAATGCATTTAAGTGGAAATAGATCTAACATAATACACATTTTAAAAAGCTTCCTCAAAATGTATTTACCTGGGAGAACAGCTGTTCTGGTCTCCTGAGTAAATAATTAACTATTTTAAAGAAACTGCACATATACATATTTACCTGATAGACTGGAACAAATATAGCCAATATTTTTTATTATGCTTGGAATACATAAAAATTTTTTTCTGCAAGGATCAGAGCCAATACGGTCCTCATCATTTTATAGACTTGTCCTGAGCAACACCCTTTAAATCTGAGGTAGAAATGTTTTGGCAAAACAAAAAACAAACAAACAAACAACAACAAAAATCCCAACAACAAAATCCAAACAGTTAGTGTTGATTCACTAAAACCAAAAAGCATTCATAAGACAGGATTATTTTTGAGGGCAATATTGACATTTTGATTTTTGGGAATAGGGGTGGGAAATTCAGAATTGTCAAAACCTTCTGGTTTTACACTTTTCAAACGAATATTCTCATTTTCTTCACTGACATGCATTTTCTGTTACATATAGATACTCTCTCAGTTTGATTTTGTATGCTAGTTGTTTTCCAGTCCCAGAGGAGGGTGGGAACACAAACTGGGAAAATAAGATGCAAGATCTCTGAATAACCTGTGATGTTTCCTGTTAGTTTGGAAATGAATAGCAGAATTCCAGACTTACGGCCACAGCGTTGCAGAGCGACTGACCCAGATCTTCATGCTGAACCCGCAAAGGCAACAACAGTCAAACACTTCTGTATCTATATAGGTGGCATGCATGAGAGCTGCCCACACAACAGCAGGAGCCACTAAAGACATTCAGCTTGATGGCTGCTGGTACTCATCGACAGCTGGTTTCTGTAGGAGGCAGAGCTAGAAAATGTCATCGTTTATGAACCTGCCTCCCTCACTCTGAGGATTACAGTGAAAGACAGACTCAGAACAAATCTCCTGTGTTATGCAAGCAAGCAATGTAGAAGGCATTTGAGACATTTCCAGTTCTGGCACTTTGGCCAAAGGTCTGGCATCACACCTAATTTTCCAGCAGCCAGTATCAAGTAGAAGAACAATAGAATCAATATCAATCAGTATCGGTTTAGCCTGCTTTGTTTCCTGCGTTTGTTTCATGGTATTATTTTTCCCCCTAAAAATGATCCTTTCTACACATGAAATTAGTTCTCTGCTGTAATTTACTTCCTTATGGAGCCGGAGGCATATGGTGACTTTAATATAAGGAATGGAGAAGGACTTTCAATATTAGCTTTTGCTTTCCACCGTCTTTAAACCTATAGAGGAATTCACATGACTAAATGTATATGTGTACAACATAGATACCATCTTATTCTGTGGGCGTTTCTAGGATGCAATTCATCTTTGACCAAAGTAGACATCTAAAAGAGGTTAGATAAATTGGGATCTGAAAGTGTCTATTGGTCTTCATCAAATAAAATAGAAGAAGAGTAGCTAAGGTAAAGGTTTCTATACTATTGATGTATACGTTTAGCTACAACAATCCCTGGTTTTTTTCCTGGGCTGTGCAGGAGCAGACTCAATAGCTACACCTCTGTCTACCAGACTGCTATGACTCATGTTGAACAGGAATTTGGCCTGAAAAAAAGGTCATAACAAAGTCATGGCAAATACAGTTTTCAGTCTAGCCACCTTTTCTTTTTACAGGTATGCACATTGCTCTAAGTAGAGTGTACAAGTAAGAGAGCCTCTTTGTTTACGCAGAAAAGCATCATCATTAAATCTGAAAAAGATGACAAACAGATGCAAGGGATTAATTCCAAACACGTCTGAAAGCCATTAACAATATTATCTGAGCCTCTCTCACAGACCTAAAGACTACCATTTTTGCTACATACAACTTTTCTGTTGCTTAAGCAGAAACACAAATCTAAGTTCTTATACATCTTTTCAGAAGAGATGTCTGAAGTGTCCCTTTCACAAAGCATGAGGTGATGCAGTGTTTGTCTACATATGAATTAAATATAGGTGAAAACTGGTCTTCTGTATTGGAAGGTCAAATCTATCTTTAGCAATTGCATGCATGAGAGTATGCTATACACACCAGAACACACACACACACCTGCAACTGTGTCACCAGATTCCATTTGGTTCATTCATCTGAAACAGCATGCCATGGTCTTCTCAGTCCTGAGTAGGAAATAGTCGGAGAAACAGTATTTTCAGGGGCTTTGTCCTCCCTGAAGATTTCAGTTCTGTAAGACAACTAGGATGCATGAAACAGTTGCTGAGAAGATCTGGTCATATAGATCTCATACAAAAATAATAATTAAAATGCTTGAAAGAAGGGGTTCTCACTCAGTTTTCTGCTTTACCCTTTATGTTCCATTCATTAAATAGAATTTCTTATATGCGTGGTATCTTAGATGTTCAGAGAAAAGGGAGACTTAAATCATGAGCAAACACAGACTATGAGAGTGCTTTAACCTTATGAACCTTTTGTTGTTGATATGAGAAGAACTGACCTGGCCTGTTTAATTATGGGAGAAGATTTGTAGCTGACAGGGCTTCCAGCCACACAGAGTCAGATTCTGTCTCCAAGATGACTTTGAAGAGATTTCTAAATACTGTCTGTCATGAACTGCAGTTTTAGGTGCCTCACTCTTACCCATAGTGTCTTCAAGAGCCAATGACCATCTCAGGTGTCTGGCTGCCTTCAGACATTGCAGCAGAGCTGGACATTGCCACATCCAGAGTAGTCCCCTTATAGATTGAACTCTTCCTCTCCCCACGCTTCAGTTAGCATCCAGAAAAATGGTGACAGTAGCACTTGCATTTTTCCCAGGAGTGGTGAAAAAATATAAAAGAACTACGGTTACAGTGTCTTCTCAATTAAGCTGTTATGGAGTAAGTTCTCATTTCACTTACCCTGGTGTAAATCAAGAATAAACTACTGCTATCTTAGTTTATATATGTATAAGATGTCATAGGAAAATCAGTTTGGGGAACCTTATTTTAAATTCCATTCTGTTTGTTTGTTTGTTTTTAAAGGATTATGGTGAAATTCTTGATTGGGAAGGAGAGGCTTTATGCAAACTGTTTGAAAGGCAAGGAGGAATGTCTGTTGCACTGATGAAGCATAATCACGTTAATATTTTATTGCTGTATTTGTCAATATATTAGTGCAATATTTTATTGTATACATTATTAACTGTTGCTGTTAAATGTTTTATGCTGGTCTGTTACATTTTTTATTTTGACTGTGATAAATTTTGATCTGCGAAATCTTTTATTTTTCCTTTAGAACAAGAAAAAATGATAATGTTACATTAATGTTACTTATGAGATTTAAGCTAAACTTAGTAAATAAAAAAAATGTGGTATTTTTCTGTCTCCTCTTAATCTTTCTCCCTCCCACCTGCTCTCTTTGTGTGAGTGCTCCATTCTTTGCTCAGAAGCCAGAGGGTTTATGACTTTCAAATCTGTATTGTTGGAGGCTGAGAACTCTTTGCTTTTTACAGTATCTGTACAAAACATCTGTAAGTCCTAAGCAACAAGCAGGAATTGGCTCAAGTAGGGACTGTAGATGAATCACTAAATAATACTCTGCAAGTTTGATATCCCAGGTGTAATTAAAAAAAAAAAAAAACAAAACCAAAAAACCTACAAAAAATTACATTGTAAGTTTAAACTATTGAATGGAAAGTTAGGAGAAAAAGAAAACAAACAAACAAACAAACAAAAACAGAAGACAGGGTGATTCTAACTCCAGAAGCCAGGAAATTAAAGGCAAGACTTTTGAAGGCCCTCAGCACACGTAGATCCTTAATAGGAATCTCACGCCTGCCTGCCGTTTTCGCCTTTGAAAACATCCTTCTGAAATCCTTCATCTCCTTTTCATGTAAATGTACCATAGCTATAACAAAGTCATAGAAGGCCTGCATACCCTTTGACATGAAAGGAAGGAGGGAGGGAAAATGTAAATGACTGTGTTGAAGGGGTTATTCAAGCCAAACAAGCACTGCTTCAGAAATGGAAATCTAAAACCTGAGGAATCATGGAAAGGAGTCTAAATAGTCAGAAAAGCTATTAAATCATTTCATGTGGGGCTGAAAACGAGTAGGTTAGGATTGTTTCTGGCTTCTCTTGCTGCTCTGTTACTGTTAAGAGCTGAAAAACAGCTCCTGGGCTGGCAGTCTCACTGCTGCAGCCTAAGCATCGTGTTTTGGGATGGCTTGAGAAAAGCCCCGAGGGACAATCCCTGATTCAGCCACATCTTCTGTCATCATTATTGAAAGGTGACTGCCTGCAAAATGAACAAACTGCTGCTTGAATAGTGATTGTTTCATAATCACTGAATGAATGTTTAATAAATTTCATAAGACCACACACTTTGAATATACTTTCCCATCTTATGGGAATTATTTTTCTGTCAGAGAAGCCACCCACCACACCTATTTCCTCCATGCTGTTTCCTGATGTTGTCTAAAAAGAGGTCAATTTATTTAGAATATCCCTGCATTCATTTGTGTAGACCATGGACTCTTATGAAAACATGTTGATAATTAGTCCTAAAGCAAAAGACTTCTTCCTTTTGCAAATACCAGCTGTCCCTCCTCATCAATCTATAGCAGGACTTAACCTTTGTTTTTTTTCCATAAGGCCAGAGTATTTTCTCAAATCCCAGTGGAGTACTATTTATGAGTGTGATTGCTAATTGCAATCATGCTACCAGATTGAACTGAACTCTTGGTCAACCTTGACTGATCCTTCCTTCATCATGGAGAAAATCCTTTTTCATCTTTTCACCATAATTATAATATGGCCACGCTATCTAAATAAGTTCCTTTTTACAATTAAATACTAATTACTGAATTCTCTCTCACACCAAACTTTACCAGAGCCCCATGCTCATATATAAATTACTGCATTTTGAAGAGTCTGACTGAAATGGGTAACAGGAGGGTTTTTTAGATTTTTGGATGGAAGATAATTTATTAGTTATATGAACATTTTCTCTATAAATGCCTACATCCATGTGTATGTATGCATGCATGCATGCATATGTATACTTACATAGGTATGTAGGTCAAATATTTGGTTTGTTTGCTTTTTTTTTTTTTTTTTCCTGTGTCCTTTTCAACTTCTATAATATCTTGTGAGCATTTGTTGGTTTGTTTTTCCTCTGAAGGGAGACAAAATTTTCCACTTGAGACGTTAACGAACAATTTCCATGTTGATGACTGTATACAACATATACATTTATTTAAGCTATAATGTTAAAATTATGTCAATATTGTTCACTAACACTTAGATACGTAAAGAATATTTGGTTTTCATGACTCCAATAAAGGGAGAGAGGTTACGGCTGCCACTTTCCTGATGCACGCACAGGAATACCTCATCAGCTCTTGTACAGTCAGAAAGAGACAATACGATACCAAACTGTTCTAGGGAACTTCCACACATGGGAAATGGTGGCTGCCACCTCTATATCAGAGGCAAGTATCTGTCACCTCACATTTGCATTTCACTGCATAAGTAGAGAGATGAGGGTCACGTCCCCATTCTTTGTCTCTGATTCCTGGAGGAGAAATAGTGTTTAACATCCTAAGTGAGAGACAGGACACTAACCTGCTATTATCAGTGACTCACCTTCCTTTGGCTCCAGAAACAGAGACTTGTAATTTTGGAGCTAGACAATCTGAGCTCTGCTTCTGCTGAGATATTAATGACTGAGGATAGTACAAAGTGTATTGGCAGCTGCAGCATCAATGAAGATCATCAGTTAGTTAATCACAGTGTATGCAGTGTAACAACCCCATCCTATTAGCAGCTTGTTGGGGTTTTTTTGCAGGAAGATTTAGAGTTTCTAAATTACATTTGGTCCTGAACACCAAGTGCTGTATTTTCCCAAAGCAATAGGCAATTCTTGCCCCAAACAGCTCAGACCCTGATTCACAGAGGTAATTCAGCTCTTACTTTCTAGTCCATCAAGATAAATTACCTTGATTTACCTTCATGAATCTAGGCCCCAGAGTTGAAAGAAACAAAGCATAACAGCAGAGAAAGTATGACTGTCCCTGTGTTGCACAAAAGCACAGAGAAACGGATTTGCCCAAGGTCATGTAGGGCACAACAGGAACAGAATTCAGGTCTCTGAGTCCCAATCTAACATATTAACTACTAAGATTCTGTTTTCTTCCCTTCTGTGCTTTCATATTTTCACACGTTACAGAAAAGACCAAGTGCCATGTATTATTGAAACACTCTCCCTTTTTTTAAATTCCTGACTTTGTTGCAAAGATGCTAAACAGGAAACTAATCAAGGGTAAAACCAAAAATTAAAGGAATCTATAAATGTATTTCCAGCAATTTGCAACTAGAAAGTCAGATCAATACAATATGAACTAGAAAATACTATAGGAAAACAAACAAAAAAGGCATCTCTAAGTTAAAGAATGTCATTCATACACTCTCGCTGTGTTAAGCCCATTAGAAAAATCCTCCTTATCTGTAATAGTTCCTCTCTCTTTTCACTTTAAAGACAAATCTCGTAATTTCCACTTCTACATATGCTAACACCCAATCCAATTTCAATAAGGTTTTCAGCTGTACCATGCCCTTCTAAGCCCCCTAACCTTTCAAAGCTGTTCTGGAATTTGTTTCTCATATCTACTTTTTTTTATTATTATTATTTAAGGATCATAAAGTGGAAGTCAGGTTGCTGCATTTTCAGAGACAGATGAAGCAAAGTGCTCCACTGGGAGTATTCAGCCCCAGTGCCTTGCTGTATTACGGCATATGGAGTTGCGTCTCCAGGAGCTGACATTAGCAGTCCTGCTTCAGGTAACTCATTTAGCTTTGGTGTCATTTTACAATAAATATACCATCCACCGACACAAATTAGACAGCTATTGAGATTAATTTTGAGGCACTATCGGCAACATCTTAAATCAAAAATCATTCTTTATTAGCATGCTCGGCTGTACAGTGCTCTTTTTTCCCCTTCCCCCCTCCCTTCCCTGCCACAAGAATAAATGAGCCCCCATGGTTGACACAGCGCATCAAGTGTTTTATAATAGTCTAATTGTAGCTAATGGTTTGTGCAGCTAATTAAGGCCCTATGAATTACAGTAATCAGTCAGCCTCATCTTCTAAACCAGATAGTTCTATTCAAGCGTCCCTTTAGGAAGAAACAAAAAAAAAAAAAAAAAAAAGGAAAAAAATTGAGAGAGAGAATCGGGGAAAAAATTCTAAAAAGAAAGAAAAGAAGGAAGGAGAAAAGAAGCCATAATAATGTGGTATGTTCATTAGAGTGCAAATAAATTAATATATCTTTTTCTTCCATTACTTGTTAGTTATTATGAAAATACTTATGTAAAGTAACATGATCCTTGCAATAACAGTTTGCAATAACAGAACAGGAAATTATGGTGTTCTTATTTCTGATGTAGGATATATATTTTAATTATGGCTCTCTGTTGGAGAAGAAAATCTTAATTTGGGCAAAAAACTGTGCATGAATAGTGACTTTGATTATGTCATCATTTAGGAGAAATGGTTAATATAAGAAAGGCATATGTAAGCACTGGTTGCACTGTAACCTAATATTGTGGTAGAACCTGGATCATCTAAACGAAAAGTATGTCACTGAGCTATGAAGAATTGTTGTACAAGGCAAGGTGTGGCTACTATGAGGGAATGTCCATACTATGGACATTTATGGACATATTATGTCAGAATGTTTGCTGCACCAGCTCTTCCAGGCTGTTGTGGGTGAACCCTAGTAGGCAGCTGTGCACCCCACAACCAGTCCTTTGCATCTCCTTCCCAAAACCCATGGGACAGGGGAGAGGAACGGAAGATTAAAAGCAATGACTCGTGATAAAAGTAGATTAATATGTGATGAAGTGAAGAAAGGAAAGAAAACAAAGCAAAACAAGTGATGCAAAGACAATCACTCACCATTTCGTGTGTGTAAACCAAAGCCCAGCCAGTCCCCAAGAAAAAGATGGCCTTACCAAACCTCCCACCTCTGTTTTATTGCTGAGTATGACATTATGCAGCATGGAAAAGCTCTCTGGCTAGTTCAAGTCATCTGCCTGGTTGTGTACCCTCCCAGACCCTGTGCAGCCCCAATCTATTTGCTGTGGGGAGACTGAGAAACAGGGAAGACCTTGACGCTGTGCAAATACTGTTCAGCAATAGCTAAAAGTTGCTGTGATATGAGTGTCATTTTGGTCACAAATCTAACACAACATTTCATGCAAGCGGTTACGATGAAAATCAACTCCATCCCAACCAGATCCAGTGCATAGGCCTATTCCTGCCTGTAGGGTATCAGTCATTCAGATTCTGGAGCTCTATTTTTACAAATCCCACTTGGCAGCAAGCAATGCTGGGGTTTACTCTGGAGTATATTCCTGGTCGTGAGACGTTGTCAAAAAAGTAGAGGAGATAAAAAGAGGTATCAGTTAAGCGCTGCAGATTGAATTCCCTTCACCTAACTTAAAATAACATAGATATGCAACATCATTTTAAACCTTTGCTAGAATTAGTGGTGAGTGGTGGGCAATTTTAGCATATAATACTTCTAACTTTTCTTAAATAGCTAAACACCTACTTTTAGCCACATTAGTCGTGTGAGGAAAAGTTCCCAACCAGTGTGTCCACAATGTCTTCCTTGGTGATGATTATGCATTTGAGTTCACAAGAAAGGTAGTATAGGACAAGTTTTCCTCTCCTAAAGGTCACACCTCATTTTTTTTATGAAAAGTATCAGTCAACATGAGACAGATTTGGACTTCAGTGTAACCCATGTACAGAGATGGTGGACTGAAGTGACAGCAGAACTGAAGTACTGTGTTGAAATTTTAACAATCCAGACTTCCAGGCTTCTATATGCACCCACTTTGATTACATCTATACTAGCAAATTAAACTGTGCCAGGAGATGTTCCCAGTCAAAAAACCCTCAATTTTCTGTACTGTTAAATTGTTAGTGTGCTCCCTGGCCTGGATTTGTTATATCTCAATTAACATTCTCCCAGATAATGAAGACCACAGGCAAGAAACAGATTACAGTAGGTAGTCGGGATATGGCCTATATCTTTTGAAAGTTAAGACTCTTTAGTAGCTCATTTCATGCCACTCAACTTCAGATTGAATAGATGATAGTAGGTGCACTAAAGTTACTGCTGTGGCTACCACAGCCTACAAGATGTCCATGTTGTTTAGTTGCAGGTTCATCATCTAGTGCAACACTGGTCAAATGTACCAGAGTTAGCTCCAGATAAACCAGCGTGTTTAGACATCTCAAGCTTTCACTGCTGAGGTCTGTCGCACAACTGTCCGACATATGTCAGTACTTATGGCGCATTAGTATTCAGAGCCTGAGAGTTTCGTTGCTTATGTTACCTGCAGAGCCTGTTCCTGTTGTAATTCTCAGAACCTGCTTCCAGTCTGGGTTCAGCACAATGCTAAGCTGTGTGCATATGTTTAGAGGTGGCAGGAGAAGGCGGCAATCTGTGTCTTTATTACAGAAGACTTGTACTTGTGATGCACCCCACAGCCAGGGGTCTCAGATGCCCATCCCAGCCATGTAGAAGGTTGTGCATTCTGGCCACTTTGGTGCACAGAAAGAGATGGGAAATGGTATTCCCCTGATTCCTCAACCCGAGTGATCAGGGGACCAGGAACTCAGCATACTGCTGAACTCACTTTCCCTGCAATGTAGGCACGTTGCTAGTAGCTGTGAATGATTTTGCTTTTGTAACGCAGTGCTTACAACAGTCATTTAGAACCTAGGAAGCCCAGATTCACTGGCTGCTTTACATTAAAACAGTGACAAAGTCATTGCTTTTTTTTTTTTTTTTATTTAAATAATTACCATTTCCTGGAACTGGAGGGCAACAGGGAGGTAAGACAGGTATAGCAAAGCACACAAAGAATCTAGACTTCAAAAAAATTACTGCTGCAGATGTACTCTGTGGAATCATTCTCAGAACCTTAACCTTAAGAATAAAAGTAATAAATGTTTTAATATTTTATAGAGAATAGAACATTGGAAGAAGAAACCTAAGAAAAGTCTTTGCAGCTTGTAGATCACTACTTGTACTATGTAGGAACTGAGACTGCCTAAGTCCAGGTCATCACTTTCTGTATCGTCAGGGCACTTACCATCTAGAAACAGTAATTTTGAACTATTTTTCATTAATCTAGTTCTACCTAGTTTGTTACTCCTAATAGTGTCATGCAGTAGTCTGTGGCACAATGGGAAACCTTGGTTCTGTGTCAAAAATAGTGTATTTTTTTGTTTGTTTTTCTTGCGTAAATATATAGAGATCATCATAAATTCAGATCATCATAAATTCAGTTCATCATAACCTGAATACTATGTTGATCTCAAATTTAAAGTGATAATACATTTCACCACTCCACCATTTGTGTGAGAACTTTTGAAGGTCTTGATTTTGTGGCACTAGGCACTAAGTTTATGAGAAACCTGGAACATGATGAAAAAATAACTTAATTAGTTGCTGGAGGAAAACCAACCAGCCAACCAAAAAGCCCTAAACAAAAACATTGTTCTGATTGAATTTAATTCTAATATCCTGGGTTGCTTTTTAATTTCCTCCCACCTGTATTATGACAATTTCTTATTTGTAGAATAATTTTTTGAAAACTTCTAGTGCCAGGCAGAATAAGAGTCTGACATGTTACAATTTTCCCCCTTTTACAAGACAGCCTATCCACAGCCTCTCAACACAGCCGTCATATATTTATAGTCTGCAGTCTGGCTTTGTACTTCAAAAGTTGCTGTTCAATTTCCGTACATGAGCAAACCTTGGCTAATGTTTATGAATGGTTCTTTCCCTGCTAGTAAGAGACTAACATAACTGGTCTGAAACAGCTATAATGCATCTAAAGCTCTACTTCAGGAAAGCAATGGGACCTATCAAGTACTAAATGCTATGCATAAGTTCAAGTGCTTTGCTGAATCAGGACCTGATGAAGGTCCATTTGCATCAGTCCATTTAAATCAGTTGTGATCTGCAACCCCTCTACTCACCCCTGGTTCTGAATTATAGTTTTCATTTACAGACTGGGCTGGGTACTGCTGTTTTTATGATGAACAGAAAAGGAAGAAGGATGAGATATATTTAGTTTGTGATCTACTTAATGTGGAACAGATCTTGTATCTCCAGAAGTGAAAACCTTATATGCTACCTAGAATTGAACTGGAATTTGGGTTGATAAAATTAGGCAAATTTTCATATTTTTTAAATGGCCCTTGCTTTTACTTACTTCACTGACTCTTTTATATATAGTCCCATATTCATGTTGTTCTTTATATCTGGGGCTGCCATTTTCCCCAGAGCAAAATGAATATAGTTTCAGACACAACATGTGCTGTTTATGCTTAGGTCATGCTTTTCATTCACTGTATACCTGCCTCTTGCATAAACACCCATAGCAAAATGGGGATGAAGAATCAGATCAAAAGATGCCCGATACAATAAAACTAAGGGTGGAGTCATGCTGAAGCTTATGTTGCATAGAATCAAAGCTGAAATTTAGAGACATTTGAAATGTAGATACAGCTAAAATCCACTAAGTGGTTGTGACTCCTTCAGTAAACTGCATTCAAAGTGAAATTATCTCCTTTTGCTGACCTCACTATTAAACTATTGTCTCACCACAGTCACTGTAGAATTTTCTGCAATTAATGGATTTATTAGTGATTCCTAAATCCGTGTGGTTGCTCTTAACTGAACGTACAATATTTCCTTTTATTCTCGTTTTTCTCTGTAGTCTTACAGTTCCTAAATGAAAGAATAGCCCTATCTCTTTCCCAGATTTATATAGGTTATGCATGGTGTAATACCACTCTGTTCACAGGTATTATTTGTTAACATTACCATAATTAAAATAATTAATAAGATACCTAAATAAGCATTGAGGAATATTAATGAAGAAGATTCCCTGCATAAGAAGCTTGTCTTTTGAATTAAGTAGACAGATAAAAACGGATAAGGAAAGAGAATAACGAAAGGTGTTGTGATTTACTAAGGGTCGTATAGCAGGTTATAGCAGAGCCATAAATATAATTCAGATCTCCTAATTCCCATTCCAATGTTCTTTCATTTACATTTAAAGTGTACCATTGCCTAAACAATAGTTGAGTAACTACTATAAACTGATTGCATGGGTCTGTTCTGCTCAAATAATAATGTGATCCATACCTACCACTATTATTATTACTGTATATTGGAAAATAAATAAATAAATGACCACTGTATTTTAAGTAGGAGTTCAGTTTACAGATTGAAGGTTTGATACAGCTGCCTGAATATACATACTAATGATTTTAAAATATTCTTGATTTCTGAGAAATTTTCACAGAGGACTTGTTCCCCTCTAGACAAGTATAGAGTTAAGTGTTAGATGACCTTGATTCAGTGTAGACAGTCAAATGAAGACAGCTGTACAAAGTGGCATCAGACTTCACTGGAAAAGCAGAAACTTACATTTAGTTTGTTGAATATATGTCCAGACTTCCCTGACTCTAGTGATTAGTTTTCTACAAACTGTAAGGGGATAATTCAAACCCAGAAAGTCAATAGGTTCATCGAGGCATAGCCTGTGAATTTTCTTGAGACACCAATATGGAGCTTTGGTGGAGGGATCCCTTAGCTACTCTCCTCTGAGATGTAGTCTGTATTTCTGAGAACAACAACAAAAAAACCACAAGGAGAGTCATGTATTCTCATATTTTTCATATATTCTCTTGTATGAAAGAATTCAAGGTTAACTAAAGGATGCAAGAAAAGAAAGACAAAGGAGAGTAAGGATCACTCTAGCATCATTGCTAGGAGGAAGATTTAAAAAACCCAAAAAACAACAACAACAAACAAACAAACTTTTCAGCCACAACACTAAAAAATATATTTTATCTTATCACTTGCAGGTAAGAGGGAATCTTTGAAGAACACAGACCTCTCTGTCGCATCCAGCCTAGACACTCATGCTTTATATTTGTATATACATAATATTTTAAAATTTCTACTATCACTTCACCTAATTAATTATTAATTGATACAGGTGAAATAGGAGGAAGTGGAAGGAAGCATAACGAAGTTATCTATAAAATAAAAGTTGGATATTGTCTGGAGACAGGAAAGCTGTAGGTTTGCACCATTTTTAGAGTAATCTGTCTGTGCTCTATTGTTCAGAAATGCTCAAATATTTGAGTTGCTACCTAGAACCAGCTTTGCTTGAGCTCTCTTCAACTTATATAGAGACTTCTAAGATACAGTCCTGCATTAAGGAAGCTGTCTTTTAAATGTAATGAGCAAGGTTCACAAGTCATGGTAAGAAATAGCATTCAAGGAAGTCACTTAACAGGTTCTTTTTTCTGAGCATCATGATGAGATACACCTCTCTCAAGGCACATCTTAGGAGCATAAACATATGATTTAGGATTGTGGATTCCGTTTCAGAAGTTATTAAAACAAAAGTTCAGTACAGTTACTCAGAACACACAGATTACAAAGTCCCTTTTGGATCTCAGTTTAGAAATATGTAGATGAAAGATGTCATAGAAAAATTAGCTATTAATAGCAGTTCATATATTTTATTTTATTTACATTGTACTAGCTCCATTATTTTAATCAAACACGTGCTCAAACATTTTTTCTGAAACTAATATTCCCCCTTTAATTTAATCCACATATCCACATTTCAATCTGAGTCTGATTTATCCCAACTAACCTTAAGCTTGTAACTGAGATTCCCACTTAACTGAGATTGTTTACGGGGGGGGGGGGGGGGGGGGGGGGTGTAAAGCGCTAGCATTAACTACCTAAATATTTCAGGGATACAGGCACTTCTAAAGACTGGTTTTGCTAAAGTGTAGTGAACATGTACATCTGTTTTTTCCATTAATAGTGAAAACAGAAAATGTTGACATTCACATGCAAACCCATTCTCTACAAAAACAGTCCAACATTGTCTAAACTCCTCATAATTCCATCAGAAACATATGGATTCATAAAGATAAAGATTCATGGATATTAAGGTCAAAAGAAGTCACAGATTCATATGAAAAACTAGGCTTGAAGTATCCTTTGAAGATCATCCAACCATCTGCTGAACACAGGAAGACCTGCAAAGCTAGATCAAGTTGCTCTGCTTCTCTTTCAGACAAGTTTTGAAGATGTCCAAGGATGAAGACTTTTCTCATCTCTCTTAGCAACATTTTTTATTGTAATAATTTTTTTTTCCTTATATCCGATGAAAGTTTCTCTTACTGTAATTCGGGACCATGGTCTCTTGACCTTTCTCTGTATATCGCTGAAAGGAGTCTACTTCTATCATCTCTATCATGGCTGCAGCTGAAGACTGGAACAATACTTCCTCCAGCTTTCTCTTTTTCAGAATAATGTACATATAATATACTCCAGCCTTCTAGCTGTTTTGGCCACCCTCTTCTGAACTCACTCTAGATGACACACCATGAGTGTACCAGGTAGAGGGTAATACTCCCTTCCTAAAACTTGCTGGTTAATCTTCCGTTAATGCAGCTCAAAATGTGGTTAGGTTGCATTTCCAAGAGTGTACTGGTGCGTGTACTGGTGTGTGAAGTTATTTTGCTCTGATGAGGGCATAGTTTATCCTATAGCTCAGACTGCTGACAATGGTGTTAAGCTGCCAGTACTGATCCCTGAGGAAGTTCATAGCTAACTATCTTCCTGTCAGACTTCAGACTACTGACTACTAATCTTTGTTTCCCATAGTTCTGCCACATTTTCACCCACTTTGTAATCAAGCCATCCAACCCATATGTCTGTCATTTGGCTAGAAGGAAACTCTTTGAAAGGGAAGCTTTGGGAAACTATTTCAAAAGCTTTGTTATAAAGAGCATTCACTGCTCTCTTGACCAGGGAGCCAGTCATTTCATCATAAAAAGCAATCAAGTTGGTCAAGCATGATTTGCCCATCATAGATATGTGCTAGCTGTTCTCAATCACCTTCTTGTCCTTCAAATGACTGGCAGTAACTTCTGTAAGGATTTTGCTCCATAATTTTCCCTGTGGTGGAAGTGAAGCTGCAGTTCCCTGAATTCTCTTTCTTACTCTTTTCAAAGATATGACATTTGCCTTTTTTCAGTCATAGCCATAGATGCTAGAATACAGTTTTGCAATGGTACCAGCCAGGTCCCCTCCATCCCTTTGAATGTCACTACACATAAAATTTTATATAGCCCATTTATTCAATTTGCTTCTACCTCAGTTCTCCTTTACTATGGGTAGTGCTTCTCTCTCCTAAACTTTACTAACAGGCACAGAAACCTGGTAGTAGCCTTAGCTAATGACAGCTGAGGCAAACATTGAATACCTAAGCTTTTCCTGTAGTCTTTAGCACAAAGACTCCTGTCTTATTCAGCAGCAGGCCCACATTTTCCTTGGTTTTCCTCTTGCTGACAGTATTCCTTTCTCTTGCTGACAGTGTTGGCCTTGATATTCCTTGCCAGTTTTAACTCCAGCTGGGATATGGCCTTCTTAATTCAATCCTTGGATACCTGGACAATGTTTCTGTATTATTACTCATAGTTCCACATTGAGCCAAGCTGGCCTCCAGCCATGCCTGCCTGTTTTCTGTAGATCAAGATGGATCATTCCAGTGCTTTAAGGAGGCTGCCCTTGAAGATTTTGTCTTTCAGGGCAGCCTCCTAGCATTTCATGTATCAATTCCCCAAACAAGCCAAAACCCATTCTCCTGAAACACAGCATCTTTCATTTACCTTCCTTGCTTCTCTCAATGCTACCTCATGGTCACTGCAGTCAAGGATGCAACTCTCACATTCCTTACCAGTTCCGCTTTATCCTAGTGGTATATCCAGCATAACATCTCTCTCAGATGGTCCATTCAGTGTCTGCAACAAAAAATAAACGCAACAGTCTAGGTTAACCTCCTGTGTAACACCAGCCAGAGAATTTCACCCTTGACTCCAGTGTGGAGCCTCATAACTTGTTTTTGATTAGAGCATCTTTCCAGAAAACCACTCAGTATTGATTTGAAGCCCAACAAGTGGTAAATAAGACACTTCTGTAGATAGTTTTCCTTCTTCATTAAAAATATATGGGGTTTTTTGTTTGAATTCATCTGACTACCTCCCAAACTTGGTTACATCTTTTAGTCTTTTCTACTAGCTTAAAGAGCCCTTTGGCATTTTTCTTACATATGGAAAGATCATGTAATGCAGTAAATATAGATGATCAAGTTTTCAATCTGGAAGAACATCTTCAAATGTTTTCTGCTTTTTGTGACATGGAAGTGTAAAAGTTTGATTAAGGACAAAGAGCAGTGACTCCTGATGTATCTAAAAGTTTGTCTAAAGGCTTAAGCTAGTTCATTCAGGCTTTTACTGAGCCAATTCACTCATTCCTTGGCTCTGTTGTACAGTAATGAGCATTACTGTGGGCCTCAGGTAAGATTTGAGCTGGAAAGTAATAGTATAACCTTATCAGAAACAAAGCGTGTAGCTTCTGAAACAATGACTTTTACATAGTGAGTATGATAAATGAAAGCACTTTCCTCTTCTTTAAGAAACTAGTTTTTTATGAGTTTATTTTAGGATATTTAGAGGGATGGAGAAATCCTTTATTTGAGTTTGTAAATTTTATTGGCACTAGTGTTCTCATCTTCTTTTTTAATCCTGGGATTTATTGCTTTTTATTTCAAAGCAATAAGAACTCAAGAGAACATTCTCAGCACAGCGTTTCAGACTTTTCTGCACAGGTATAGAAGGGCTCTTTTAGCTTTCTTTTTCTCCAGTTTAGCTGACATGTTGAGTTTAGCTCCTTATGTATCTGTGCTAGTAGTGATTAAAACATGGGATTTTAAACTTCATTATTTAGGAGGGGGTTTTGTTTGGTTGGTTTTGGGGGTTTTGGCAGGATGGGATTTTTGGCTGTTTGCTTTTTTTTCTTCCCCATAAGTATCTCTATCTTTCTTTGATTTAGAAGTCATGAAATTAATTTAGCCATAGGCATTTTAAAAAATTTCTTTCTTGTTTCTTTTTTTGTTGCTGTTCAGTTGTCTCCTATATTTAGTTAGCCTCTGCAGTTTTTCTAAACTTGCATGTTATTTTTAAAAACAACTTTAAGCTTTAGAGTTCAACATATTAAAGAATTATCAGAATGATGGATGGCATTTTTCTGAGCTCAATTAATCTTCAATACAAACCGATTTAATGATGTTATTGTCACAATTTAAAGTGTCAGTGAATACTTTTTTAAAAATCTATTTTTCTTTCACATTAACATGAAAATCAGCTATGAATTTCATTGTGAATGTTGTTTTTTTCACTTACACACAGTAAAGGTATAATGGTCAGTTTAATTTCCTAAGCTTGTTCTATTCAAACTTCTCCATTAGTTTCCTGAGCACAGAGCTTAGCATAGGACATTTTCTATCTGAGAGTTCTCTAAACGGGAAGAGCCAGGTAAAACTGGTGAAGTAGAAATGAAGAGTCCGAGCAGTTCTCTAAAGATTATGCTGACTCTGAAGTCTGGTCTAGGGCCTTTTGCCATCAGTGGGCAGCTCTGTTTCAAAGTCAGTGGTATGTGTTTTGACTCGGTGACGTCAAGGATAGGATCTTGTACAAACAGCAGTGGGTGGGTGCATCACTTCCAGAGTGTGGTACCAATATGTTTCTTAAGGGCAGACAGACAAAAATCCTGTGTGAATTTCAGCTTCAGTCAGTAGGTCACTTCACTTTCCACTTCTTACATAACAACACTGATAAATTCACAGTAATGCAAGCCACCAGTGACTTAAACAAAAGTATATTCAATTAAGTTAAACAGAATGTAAAAGGAAAAATGTTTCAGTGCAGCTACCTGATATTCATTTACTCACTGAAGTTTTGTCCATCCGTATTAGCTTTCTGCATAATAGTACAGAATCCCTTTAACATCATCAATAAGTAAGAAGCATTTCTGTAATATCACACATCCATTATCAAAGTGGCATGGAAAGTACATGGGAAAATCTCATATAAAACTGATTTTCTTTTCAAGATCTATAAATGGAACAAAAGTGATTACCTTAAAAGACAGGCCAAAAATTTTGTCCAACTTTTTATCCCCTTTAGCTTTTGTTTTATTACAATATTTTTACTGAAAGAAGAAACCCTTTTATCCCTGTCAAACTAAACAGATTATCAAGTGTTATGAGCACCAGCAAGCTGACAAGGACTCTTCCTTGTCTGACCCTGACCACATCCTATGGACCATCCCTCAATGAAAATCCAGCTCTAATTCACTGACAGCATTTTATCCTTTTCCTAGTGCATACCCTGTACAGTAAACCTGAAAGTGGGTGTTGATCCTATTGGACTGAATGACAGGATATTATTGTCCTAAAAAGCAGCAGTTCCATCATGAATTTTGATAACTGAATTTGAAGCTCTTGGCAAACAAGTTTCTGCAGCTACCAGAAAAAAATAGTATCCAACTTTATTGCAGCTGTGAAAAACATTATGTTGACAAGACCTCTCTACATCAAATGGTTGGCTTTACTTTGTCACTTAAATTATCCATCAGGAGTCACATTTTCTAATGAGTGTCCTTTGATGTTTTGTTCTTCTTAAAGTTAAGTATTTCAGTATGCCAAGGTGACTTAAAGGAAGAAATGCACTTAACTTATTGTTCATTTGAAGGGCTTTTCTTGTGGACAGCATGATTATCTCATCTTGTCAGGGAGGTGGCCAGGGCTTAGCTTTTGTTCTGTCTTTGTCCTTTTTTTCTTCAGCTCCAGCTTCCTGTTCATTCTCTGCCAGAATACAAATCAAGACAATGATGTGTATTGGACAAAAAGTCCATCATCTTTTCGGTGTACATCTCTGTCAAGGTATAGTAAAGCCATAGTCCTTTGTAACACTGAAGTGAATGCAATATTGGTACCATCAAACTGTGGTAGTGACAGTTAGTTTATGATACTCTCAGTTCCCATAATAAGGGTGAAGAAAAAAAGGAACCTTTCCACTTTGATAGGTAACAGCTAAAATGAAGTGTCCCATAGCTAAGGGACACTGATTTCTAATTCACATACTGGGCTGCTGTGTTTAAATATAGCTGCACACTGTAGAGTCAAGGTTCTTGGGTTGTTCATCTAAGACCTCAAAAATGAGGATTTTCCTTTGCTCATTGTTTGACTTAGAGCAAGTCCAGTTATTGCCATTATGTAACTGCCCATCTCACAATTATTTTAGTACCTTAGATCTGACCTTTACTATGATTCAGTTCTGCATGTTCAACTGGTATTTCCTTTCAACTATATGCTATTTGAACTGATATTCAAGCATTTGTCAATAATTATTTAACAAAGGTAGAAAACAAGATTAGAAAACAAGATTAAAAAAAAAAAAAAAAAAAAGTAAGCTAAATTTACCATACAGTTAGGTAGCCTTCATTTTGAAGCAGGGACAGATAACACTTTTACCTAAATTCCTGAGTTCTGAAGTTTTAGTTACCACTGTCAAGTCCCAAACTAAAAATCCTTAATACCTTGCTGGGACCACCAATGCTTTACAAGTCTCTGTCCTACATAAGTGGAAAAGTGAAATTAACAGCTGCAGAAGTAACTGCAGTCTACTGACTTTAGTTCTGTTTTCCAAAGTCTACTATAAAGGAGGTCCTTTCCACCATTTTCACCATTACAGAACCAAAATGGAAAATGCTTCCTAGTATAAAATATAAGTTAATTCCCCCCAACATGATAACTCAGGTTTATAACCTGAGACAACATCCACTTGCTTGTAAGTCACAAAAAGGCAGAGTCCATGAAATCTATAAAGGATTTGTGACCAGTCTGTTCATTACATTTTTAACTGAGTCTGCATGTTTCACTCCTGTCCTTATGTTTACATCAGAAGTTACCTGATGTGATCCAATCTGAATGGATATTTTCACCTGACTTTTTTTCACAGCCATTTCCCACAGTACAGTCCCCAGTGCTTTAATGTCATTACTTAACATAATTTGGTCATTCACAGTGGATTTTCTTGCCACTTGTGAAACTTCATGAATTTTCCTTGCACACAGAAATTATTTTTATTCATGCGTAGTCTGTAGTATCAGAGCCTTCATGAGGAGCATGTTACCTAGATGTGGTCAAACATAAATCATGAGAGTAAAAACAAGGAAACAAATGTCCTTCATTTCATGGAGAAGAAAGCAAGTAAGATAAAGGAAGGAATATTCTGAAAAACAATCACTTCAAGGAAAGGTTTGCAAAAATAAATTTGAGTTTCAGAAAAGTGACCGAGGCAAATGACTTTAAATGAGGTTTGAAAACATGGGACAAAGAATCTCTCATTCCCTAGCACCCACCATCTTGCTAGAATGTATTCATCCATTATTCAATTAAATGAAGAGTTTCTGATTGGAGGCTTGAAGTTAATATGACTGACAAAAAGAAACAAAGCCCAGGAAAAGAAAAGAGAACTGTCTTCTGAATTTGAAAAGCAATAAACTTTATATTAAAAATGCTCACAATTTTATTTTAAATTCCAAGAGGATTGAGGGTTTGGATATATATTTTTTTTTCCTTTTAACATGACTTTGAAGTTAAAAAGGTCATACTTGTTTCACCTGCTCACTAATGGCTCTGTGGCTGTAACTATAATTGACTGTAAAGTTTTTTTTTGTAATTCTTTATGGATTCAGATCCTGCAGATTAGAAGCTTCGGGGATTATCAGGCAGCCACAGTCACAACTGAAGAATTATCAGAGGATAATCTTGTACTATTGCAAACTCCCTGCTATTAGGTATCATCCAATCATTCATTCAAGGAATTGTTATATATTTGTTCAGCTGCTCTGCATTGTTAAAGTCTCCTTCACTCCCTTTCAAATTTGCTTTCATGAACTGTATAAGCATTATAGATGGTACATAATAAGTGTCTGCTGTAAAGAAAGAGCTGATTCTTTTTAATTTTATTTTTATTTAAACCAAGGTCAAAGTTGAAAAATCACACCCACACACAGAATTTGAGATAATAAAAAGTTATTTATAACTTTTTCTCTTGGTTTCCATGGACAGGTTTCTCTTACTCTCTCTTCAACTTACATTTCTAGCTACAGAGCACTACAGAGGCCTAACATGAGTGGATCAAGAAGCATGCAAAATGAGAGCAAATAGACCTGAATCTCTTTAACTGTCGCTATTTCAGGCTAAAATACTGAAAGAAGACAGCCTACACCCTATAAAGACAGACGGTGAGGGTATCAGTCTCTATGTCTTCAGCTACATCTCCCCACTTACCTTTTCTTATGAAGCCAGCAAGAAAATGACATCAGAGAATTAAGTTAAAATATCTTGGTGACTGTACTGAGTTGTTCACCAGATTGATGGATTTCCCTTTGCATGGATGTCACTGATGACAGAAATTGCAGGGCCAGGGGGAATAAGGCCCTGACATTCTAGAGATAACCCCAGGCAACACTGGGAACAGGTTGAAAAATTACACCATTTCAGATAATTTTTAGGTCATGAGTATATGTGAAGGGCTGGGCAGATTCTGAAGGGCTAGAAAATAATGTCACCAAGACTTGGTATTTCATGCCATCTCCTGTGCATGAAACTCATTGCTTTTACATTGGAATTAAAAACTGTGGCACCACATGTTTTGCAAAATTTATGGATAAAGAAAATTTCTCATCTCTGAAAATGAGCACCAATCAAACATGTTAAAGTATGACAGTTTCACAGATTATCTCCATTAGCTGAGCTGCTATAACATACTGTGCATGTTCTCAGTATGCTCTAATTTCTAGGTACAATATTTTAGCCAAAATTTCAGTGAAATGGGATTAAGCCCATATGTTTTATAGCACAGGCATGACAGGCCAAGAATACATATGTGGTCAGTTACAGAAGCTCATTTAATGGGATGGGATGTTTCTCAGTTGTCCATTCTGTACAATCACTTGTATGTGCCTACAAAACAGAAGTTTTCTCATTTGCTGAAAAATGCTGCTGCACTCTTTTTAGAAAACTTCTATCAGCATAAGATGTCTATGTACCAAGTGAGAGATTTAAGAGTCATATCTGCTTCACCATGACCATCTTCTAACCCTCTTCTTTAAATATATGCAGAGGTAAAAAATAGACAAAGGTGCATTTTTTGACTTGCAGAAGTTTTGTATGAAGTTTTGCTTTTTTGACTTGCAGAAGTAAGTCAAGTTTTCAGGAAGATTATCTTCCAATTTGGAATTTTAGACATGTAATAAACCAGATGTGTGTTTGCTGTCTGTGAATGAGTACGTGTTGTATCCTATGGACGTGTCAGCCCTTGCTGTACATAAAATTGGGGTAAACTGCTAGTGTCTCTCATGATAACCTGTATGGAATTAATGATAACAAAAGAGAAAAATACATATATAATATCTCCTCAATTTTCTGATAAACAGTATTGCTGTTCATGAGAAATGCAACATTAAATAACTAAGGCAAAAAGAGATATTTCCCAATATTTGTTTATCATTTTAACGGACAGCTTTCCAGTAATTAATTACATGAAATAAGCTGAACCCTTGAAACAAAAGAGAGGGACAAAACTGAGTCCTTTGAAAGCCTGAGCATTTTTTAGCTTGTTACACAACCTTCTTGATGACATTTATAACTTTTCACATGGAAAGACCAGGTGCCCTTCTGAAAAGAGTTTCTGAATGGAAAATTATTTATTTCAGATCAAGTTCACAGGGGGAGTTAGATGTCTGGCTTCACTTGTGAAGCTGACAGGACTTAAGTGCTGCCTATACTCAATGGATCAGCCAGGAAATTCAGTGCATTTAATGCTGACTAGTAGGACCCTGCATCCCATAGGTGATACTAAGAAGAGAGGATGAGTTCCATATCACCCTGAGGCATCCTGGACATTATTCTGGGCTTCCAAAAATATTATTTCCTTTCTTGAATTTAGTCTATCCTTTTAAAAAACAAACGCTGCTTTGTTTCAGAACAGAGGTTCCTCCCATTCTGTCTGGCAGCTCCAGGTCTTAACTGAAGTGCAGAAGCATTCAGCTTCCCTTTTGCCTGGATGTACCTAAAGTTCTCTTTCTTGGCATATGATCATTCCTATATGCTTGTAAATAAAGCCTGATAAATTAATGGAATGCACCTATTTCTAATCTGGGAGGAACAGTTTATCTGCTTCCCACTGCTCTGCAAAGAATGGCAGGCAATTGTGTGTACTTGCCTCTCTGTTTACCGAATAAAATAACATTTACACCTTTTTGATTTATCTTTATAACCCTAAAAATATTCTAACCCTGGATCCATCCTTCCTGTTCAATCTGTTCAATTTTGCATTCCGTATAAAATTATCTACTGGGCCAGGGAGCTCATAGACATTATCTCCAGACTAATATTTATGGCATTCATATGGAGAGAAAAATAAAGGTCTTGATGATGTTCATGGGGTTTCACGGTGAGCATTCAGCCACAAGAACCAGTGTACAGGTTTCTTTCCCTCTTGTCACAGAACGGTTCAAAGCTGTGTGGTCATCCAATCTTCTGGATGTTGGGGCAGAGTGCACCCTCAGCAGGTTTGCTGATGACACAAAACTGTGAGGATTGGCTGATATGCCAGAGAGACCTGCTGCCATCCAGAGGGAATGTGACAGGCTGGAGAAATGGGCTGACAGGAACCTCATGAACTTCCACAAGCAGAAGTGCAAAGTCCTGCATTTGGGAAGGAACAACCCCATGCATCAGCATATGATGGGGGCAACCCAACTGGAGAGCAGTTTGGCAGAAAAGGACCCAGGGGTCCTGGCAAACACAAAATTGAGCATGAGCCAGCAATGTACCCTTGCTGCTAAGAAAAATAATGGTATCCTGGGCTTCATTAGTAAAAATATTTCCAGAAGGTCAAGGAAAGAGATGCTTTACCTCTGCTCAGCACTAGTGAGGTCACACCTGGAGTACTGTGTCCTCTTCTGGGCTCCTCAGTACGAGAGACACGGACATAGTAGAGAGGATGATTAAGAGCCTGAAGAACCTCTCATATGAGGAAAGACTGAGAGGTGTGACTGTTTAGCCTCAAGAAGTGAAGGCTCAGGGGGGACCTTATACATGTATATCGATACCTGAAGGGACTGTGCAAGAAGGACACAGCCACTGGTGCCCAGTGACAGGACAAAAGGCAATGGACACAAACTGAAATTCAGAAGGTTCTCTCTGAACATCAGGAAACACTGCTTTAGTGTAAGGATGACTGAACACTGGCCCAGGTTGCCCAGAGAGACTGTATGATCTCCATCTTTGGGGATATTGAACAGACACCTAGACCATAGACCTGGGCAGCCAGTCCATGATTATGTGATTCTGTTTACCTGGAAACAATTTTTAACTACAGTTTTTCTTCCCTTTGTGAAAAGTGTGTGATCAGATTATAAATATTGCAATTTATTGTTTTTATAAAGAAAAATTCATTCAAGATATTAGTCTGAAAGACCTTATGAATGATTCATTACCAGTTCTTGATGTTGCTTAATTACATTGGTTATACAGTATAATTCCTCGCCACTAACATTTTGACCCTGTGTACCAGGTCCAGGGAAAAGAGTGTTAAGTATATAAACTTATGCACCCACATCTTTCAAGGCCATGTTTGCCCCCAGATAATGATTCTGGAGCCCTAGTCCCTAGCCTGAATTTAGGTTCCCTTTCAAGATCGAAAGATCTTCAGCAGAATTTAGAGCAGAATACTACTCAGCATATGAGCCTAACAGGCTGACAGATAGGCAGACAGGTAGACAGACAGACAGACAGAGTGATCAGATATTTAATTCTCTTATTCAACTCCTGAGCTATCTAAACTCTTACAGCTCTGCTTCAGCATGTGCAGAATCCTGGCTCAGAAGTGAACGCTGATTTTATTGTAGGTAGCTCACAGATGGATATATTACTAATGCAAATATGAAGGATAGATACTGAATAATTGCCGTGTGTTCTCCCAGCTCACACTTAATGTAAGCAAGATAGCTTTGGTCCCTTGTTTCCTGGCTGTTGTTAGTTTTGGTTCATATTTATTTTGTTGTTTTAGCTCTTATTATTTTGTCAGTTTCAGGTATTTTCTTTGATTAACACACAGCGTGTTTTCACCTAGTCTGTTTTTTTCTACTAGCTCTGTCATAATCTGTCAGGTACATTATCTTTTTACATATAAAGGTTGTTACAGAAAATTTCAATAAGCAGATTTTAAAAAAATCAAATGTATATTTTTAATCTAAATACATATATATATGTTTTAGCAAGGGAAAAATAGATACATCTGACACTGAGACAATTGTGATACAGAAGGCTATGTATGCTCAATACCTTTTATACTCACAGCAAATGGAAAGTGATGTTCACAGCACTGAGAACTCTTCCATCAATTGTTTAGCCACATTATGGAGAAGATTCCACCTTATATCTTACCCCTTCTCTCTACCATCTCAAATGTCCCCTACGTGCTGTATTCCTGTTTTGTACCTGGTTTATTGGGATTCCATTAAAACAGGTGGTGGGCAGGAACAGTGCTTCAGGACGGAGGCTTTTCTTATGATTCATGGCAGGGTCTTCTCTCATCTTGAAATAAGGATTTCACTAACTTGGATTTTGCATCTTTAAAAAAAGTCTCTTCTTTTTACCGCTGCTATAGTAGTCATGTGGAATACTCCATACCTAGTGGCCTCTGCAAGTCAGTCCAGTGCAAGGTATATGCAAGGTCTCTGATGCAAATTCCAGTCTGGGCAGGACTTCTTACGTGGAACTGGTTAGTTGCTCCATTTTCAATTGGGGGAGTGGGGTGCAGGGAAAACCCAATTATTTGTGGTAAATTCTGTTTATCTTCCAGAAATTCTCCTGTTAATATCAAGACTGTTGCCATGTAGTGAAAAGGACCTGGTCTTACAGCCTTTGAGTGGCCCTGGATATGTTTTTGGATGTTATGCTAGTATGAAAGACAACTTGGGCAATGGGTAAACCCATAGCAGCTAGAACAAGGAACCTTCGTTTCCAGGCTTGAATTTACCATTGGATTGGGGTAGGGGGGTGTGGTGTGTTTTAAAATTATTTAATTTCTTTGTCTTTCATTTTTCTGGTAAAGACAAATTTTGTGTGGGCTTTGGTTGTTTTTTTTTTTTTTTTTTTTTTTTTTTTCCTTCAGGATAGGTCTTGAAATATCTGAATGCTGAGAGATATTAACAGCAGACCAAAGTGTTATGGGTAGGTGAGCAGATAAATATATGCAGAGAAGCCACAGCAGAAGTCAATTTGCTGAGCATCAGTAGTCTCCTACATCCATAAAGAACTGGAGACCTATTGAGAGTTTTGGGGAGAGTAGCAGAAGCTGTTGCATTTAAAAACCCAAGGAAAGAGTTAACAGAAAGCATGCCTCCTTCCTCCAGCAACCTTCAGCAGTTGGTGCCTTTGCCATTAAATATTTTCACATGTAGGTTTTCTATTTGCCTTGAATTACTGAAATACACTAAGCACATCTCTCCAAGGACCCAAAGCGATGGTGTAATAGGTTCCTGTTAATAGCTTGAAACTGTACAGCAATCTAGTTTTAAAATACAACACAAATCTTTATCTAAAAGCACTAACACCTCACTCCTGTGTTCGCGGTGTATGTTTTCACATTTCTTTTTGCAATGCCTAGCAGGGAGGGGGTGGGTGGTGGGGAAACAACTACAAGAGAAATGATGCATTCCGGGCAAAGAGCCAATTTAAAAAGTCTGTTCCCTCCAGTTTGCTGTCACTTGTCGCGGTTAAACAAAACATGGAATAGAAAAAGAGAAATTGGCTTCAGTGTAAATGTCAACATTCTGATTAAAGCAAACATGAAGCATTCACAACTCTTGACAAAAAAAAATTAAATTGAATTATGAAGGGTATGCAAATGAGGTCCTTCGTCTGTGTGGTTAAGGGTATGTATGAATTTGCATTTTCTGTTTATACTATTAAAGCCAGTGTAACAGAGCTGGGTGCTCAGGAACATGCAGGCATGTCTTTGCAGGCATTGAAGCTTTCCAGCATGTTTGTGTTAGTTGTGTGAAACAGCACATAGTTGCATCCCCCAACTGTGGGTTGTATATGTTGGCTCACCGTTAGGGTATGCATGTGTGGGTAGGTAGATGAACATTCCTGACTTTTGTCCACTCCTGTATGCTTGTATGTGTACTGAGAAATGGAAAAACAAGATGGTTCTCGGCTTCAGAGAGATATTCCACTTTCAATATACAAACATGTGAATAATGTCCTCAGTCAATGTCAGCAGTGAAAAGAGACTTTTGAAACAGGGAAAAAGTGAGACTTGGAAGTAAAAAGAGAATCTGGAAGGAAAAAAAACCCTCATCACTTGAGAATACTTGAAATGTGCTGTTTTCCAAGAAGGATAATGGAGAATTATGAAAAATATATTAATAATTTAAACCAGGGTAGGATATGGTCCCAGTTCCTCTGTAGCTTGTTAGGCACAGATCTTCAAAATTGAATTGTTTGAAATGTTCTTTTGCAAAGCTCTCGGCATGCATTCATGGCATAAAATTTTAAAGCAAGTATAATACACTTGAATTCCATAATTAAAATTAATGGGAAAATGAAAAATAAATGGCCTGCACTGGTCCAGTTTCCCTGCTGTGGAATATATTTTACTGGTATGCCATACTGTGTATGTCGTGTGGTATGCTTAAGCTTTTTTTTTTTTTCCTCTTTTTTTTTTCCATATTGATATGTGTGTGTGAATATATTTGTATCTATGCCTTCAATTATTCCCTCATCAGTAAATATGTAAATTATATAAAATACTACATAAACCACCAGACGACATGCCTCACCCAGCTTTAGAAAACATTTCTACTTAGCTAAAGCAGTTGCTGTGCACTCAAAACATTTTATTCATGCCAGAACTACTTCAGGACACTACCTACTACCTCCTCCCTCTCCTTGGAAAATGGTATGTAAAGAAAAGGAATCTAAGGAGATTACTCCAGATTTATTTTTAATAACTGCATTTAAAAACATAAATTATATTTACAACCTGCATAGCAAATTTAAGAACTGGTATGAAATAAACTAGGTATGTTCAAGGTGCGTGAGAGTTTATCTGGGTTGGTAAAAGCAATGCCTGCCTGCCTTTCACTTGTTTGTTTGCTACAAGAAAATGACAGTAATGTGTTCAGCATAGCACTTAACGAAATAATATCAGTCTGTCCCCCGGGTTCATCTTTTAGGAGTTAGCTTTTTCTTGCTTTTTCCTTCCTTTCTATCATTCCTTACAAAAAAATATTATTGCTCTGAAATTAAGAATCTGCTTAGCTATCCAACCTAATTTTTTGCCCATATTAAAGATAGATAAGTATGCATTTGATATTTTCTCACATATCTTTCCAATGAGATTGCACTGATATGGTGGTATATAAAAGCCTCTGTTACCCAGTACACCTGTCCTCTTCCCTTTTTTGAACCACAGGCATGAGGTCTTAAGACCTGTGATAATTAGTTTGAGAACCGATGCTGCAGCACATCCCATGCTGTATCAGGTGGATTTCTGAGATGCCCATAACAGTTTGACATTCTTCTTTCTTATAAGAAGCTGCTGTGTTGATTTCAAAGCCTTTTAAAAATTATATTAGGCTCAGATGTTCCTCTGTATTCCTTCCCCCAAACTCTCGTCATTTTACTAACATATTTCACAGAATCACAGAGACATCTAGGTTGGAAAGGACCCTGGAGATAATCTAGTCCAACTGTTCTCTAGCACAGTTCCCACCTTAAGCTCTAAATCGACCCAACTCTTAAACACCCCCGGGGATGGGGACTCCAACACGTCCCTGGGCAGCCCATTCCAACACCCAACAACCCCTTCTGGAAAGAAATGCTTCCTAAAATCTAGTCTGAACTTTCCCCGGCACAACTTGAGGCCATTCCCTCTTGTCCTATCACTTGTTACTTGGTTAAAGAGGCTCATCCCCAGCTCTCTGCACCCTCCTGGCAGGGAGCTGTAGAGGGCCATGAGGTCTCCCCTCAGCCTCCTCTTCTCCAGACTAAACCCCCCAGTTCCCCCAGCCGCTCCCCAGCAGACCTGTGCTCCAGACCCTGCCCCAGCTCCGTTGCCCTTCTCTGGACACGCTCGAGTCATTCAATGTCCTTTTTGGGGTGAGGGGCCCAACACTGAACACAGGAATCGAGGGGCGGCCTCACCAGTGCCGAGCCCAGGGCTCAGATCCCTTCCCTGTCCCTGCTGGCCACGCCAGTGCTGACACAAGCCAGGATGCCATTGGCCTCCTTGGCCCCCTGGGCACACTGCTGGCTCCTGTTCAGCCGGCTGTCAATCACCCCCCAGGTCCCTCTCTGTCTGGCAACTCTCCAGCCACTCCTCCCCAGGCCTGTAGCCCTGCTGGGGGTTGTTGTGGCCCAAGGGCAGCCCCCGGCATTTGCCCTCAGTGAAACTCCCCCAGCTGGCCTCAGCCCATGGCTCCAGCCTGTCCAGGTCTCTCTGCAGAGCCTCCCCACCCTCGAGCAGATCAACACTCCCACCCAGCTGGGTGTCATCTGCAAACTGACTGAGGGTGCCCTCGATCCCCTCGTCTGGATCATCAATAAAGATGTTAAACAGGAGTGGCCCCAACACCCAGCCCTGGGGGACACCACTCGTGACCGGCCGCCAACTGGATTTAACTCTGTTCACCACAACTCTCTGGGCCCGGCCATCCAGACAGTTTTTACCCAGCGAAGCGTGTGCCCATCCAAGCCACGAGCAGCCAGTTTCACCGGGAGAATGCTGTGGGAAACGGTGTCAAAGGCCTTGCTAAAGTCAAGGTAGACAACATCCACAGCCTTTCCCTCATCCCATAAGCATGTTGCCCCGTTGTGGAAGGAGATCAGGTCTGTCAGGCAGGACCTGCCTTTCATAACCCCATTCTGACTGGGCCTGATCCCCTGGCTGTCCCACATGTGTTCTATGATGTTACTCAGGATGAGCTGCTCCATCAGCTTCCCAGGCACCAAAGTCAAACTGACAGGCCTGTAATTTCACAGATCATCCTTCTGATCCTTCTTATATATGGGCACCACACTGGCCAATTTCCAATCTGTCGGGACCTCCCCGGTCAGCCAGGACTGCTGGTAAATGATGGAAAGCGGCTTGGGGAGCACCCCAGCCAGCTCCTTCAGCACCCTCGGGTGTATCCCGTCCGGTCCCATAGACTTGTGTGTGTCTGTGTGATGCAGCAGGTCACTGACTGTCTCCTGGATTGGAGGGGGGTCGTTCTCCCAGTCTCTTTATTCTGGCTGTGAAGGCTGGATTCCCTCAGTACAACTAACTTTGCTATTAAAGACTGAGGCAAAGAAGGCATTAAGCACCTCAGCCTTCTCCTCATCACTTCTTACCAAATTTCCTCCTGCGTCTGGCAGTGGATGGAGACTCTCCCTGGACTTTTTTTTGCTACTGACATACTTATAGAGACTTTTCTTGTTATCCTTGATTGCAGAGGCCAAATTAATTTCCAGTTGCCCCTTTATGAAAAACACATTCCCTTTCCTTGTGGCACATAGAGAGAAATGCACTTGAGCAGGAAAGTGAACAAGCCATGCTTACAGCCTAACTGCATGAGACCTGATTGCTACAGATGGGTTCTCGCAAACTTGCAGAGTTCCAAAGACAGGATTCTGTGCATGGGGCAGGCCTGGACATATGCACACTACACTAATGGAGTGGCAACAGTTTAGGATTTAGGCTCTATATGTTAAATGGTCTTGTACCCAGCAGGCAGTTAATAAGAAAATAAAGCTATATTTTTTTCATTTCTTTCCTAAAATATTGCCTACTACTACTCTACCCTGGCTTCCAACAGGTATGCAAAGGCATGTTCATTACTTGCAGTGAAGTTATTCCTGTGCTCAAATTAAACCTGATTAAGAGGAAATGTAGGTTTAATCACTGACTCAGTAGTGGCTGTAATGGCATCTTGAAACGGGAACAGCCATTAGACTAGTAAGTGATTCTGTCTACTTTCAAGGACAGATTTGTTCTGGGCATCTTTATGGTCAGTGTAAAGCATTAGCCATAACACCTGAATAGACATCTATAATATCCTTCCACTGCATTGAATAAGTGAAGGGTTGGTCAAAAAGCAAGAGGAAAAGCTCAAAGAATTGTCAGGCCATCTGTATGAAACCAAACAAGACACATATGTTTTCTATCAATGGAAAAATAAATTATGGGACTCAATGAGATTCAACTGTCATTGTAGAAATCATTATAATAAATAAATGCCATCATCTCCCCCTTCCCCAATGCCATAAACCAGATTACATAAACTGAAAACATATTTCCATGAGTACAAATTAATTATGATGGTTGAAAAGCAAATGTCACCACAGGCAGCTCATAAACTACTGATTTACAGATTAAATGAAGGTGTATGCTTGTATATATATATATATATATATTTAATATTCTTTCCCAGTTATTGTGATGGAGAAGATACTGGTTTATCTGGCATTTTGTTTGTACCCAGTATGGCTGTTCTTACGTACTCATTTTATCCAGTTCTAGAATAATGGGTTCTGAGGCTGTTTCTATTCGTCACTTTAGAAATCTAAAAAATTAAATAGCGTGTACGCTTCACTCTTCATTAATACTAGCTATGTCTGTAGAACTGTAAGTGACTCAAAGGCAAAGGAAAGTTCTGATAATAATTTTGGTGATGTTAAAAGAAAGTTTGGCTATCTACCTCATCAACTTTCACACTCACAAATACTGAAAAGAAAATTTTCTACAGACTGAGTGCTTACTCAGATGTTATTATCATTACTAGAGAGCCCACAGTATACCTCCACGATGTCATAGCCAAGACTCACAACTTCAATAGGCTTCAAGAATCACAACTTCTATAAGCTTGAGCATTGCACAGTGCCTCCAACCTTAGTATGACCAGAGTCCTAAATTTTATAGCCACAGATCAAACCATTCCATCAACGTAGTCACTCCATTGTAGAAGTCCGCCAGATCAGTTAGGCAGGAAATGAAATATTAAATGATTCATTTTAAAAGCATTAAATTGGGCTTTGAGCAACCTGATCTGGTAGAAGATGTCCCTGCCCACACAAGAAGGTTGAAACTAGGTGACCTTTAGAGGTCCCTTTCAACACAAACCTTTCGATGCTTCTATGGTTCTATTAATAGAAATAAGAGAAAGGAGAAAAAATACTTACGTATCTATATGTGTATGTATGTACGTATCTTCCCTCAACAATGCAACTCTGGTATGAGCTCAACCCTGACAGTAACGATAAGCATATTAAAAAAGCTTCTCTCTAGAGGGACAGGCATCAAAGAGAAGAACATTGATTTAACTGACTAAATAACCAGAGACTAAGAGGTGAGGAAACTTTTCTCTCAGTGTCAAGTAATTAATGTGGAGACAGAATAAACAAAGGCAAATACAGCAGCTGTTCCTGCAAATATGTCCAAGAATAGGTTAGAAAAGATCTTTTTCTGCCTCTCTAGGCCCCTGAGATCCATGTATATTTGTCTGTAGTCTAAACCATGCAAAATGTGTGCAAACATCACTTAACCAAGCTAAAGCAGACTCAGCCACATGCTTGAGGTAAAATTTGTCCCTCCCAAAAAGCAACACCACCTCATTATTAACTGTCAATGTAACTGATCGAATACTCCCTTGATTTTCAGATTAAAATCATAAAGACATCCATCTGCTCATGTTTACAGACCACAGTTCATCTGTGGGTTTAGTGCTAGGTATGTGCATGCATACACGCACACACAGTTTATTTCCCTAATCATGTGAAATGCCTGATCCAGGTGCAAGGATGTATGTATGCCAGCTGAGCCACCACAGTGGCCAGTGCTTACTTTCTCAGCACGCCTTCACAGTCAAAACCATCTAGATTTTTTAAGAGTTTTAAGCTACTAAGGTTCAACCCAGAGTTGCAGTGGCCTATGAGCAAAGAAAGAATTGAGAGCTATATCTGGTCAAATGATGAGCAGCAATGGCTTAAAAAAGCAGTTAGGTCCTAAATCTACCCATGTTTTTTCTTAGGTTTTCTATTGGTTTGTTTTTGTTTTGTTTTGGTTTTTTTTTTCCTAATTTGATTCTTCAACTCCTTTCCTGTCTACTCACAAATCTTCCTAACCTTTGCTGTACCTTAGCTCAAATTTAATGTCAGACTCAAATTCAATGTGCATGAAACACTTCCTTTTCAAAGCAGAGTGATCACCTCTTTAGATACTACACACCAAGAGTTCCCACTAAAATGAGTAATTTTTAATAGAACTAGTGGTGATAACAAGGAGAAAAAAGCTTGGTTTGTTGTTGTACCAGGCAACTGAATAGCTGTCTGGAGTTAGCATGGCTATAATTAGAAACTTTTGAAAATACTTCTTTATTTTACCAAATGTGAAACCTACATTTTCAAACAGAAATTGGTGAAATGAGATGTTTTAATTTTGAAATATGTTTTAAAAAGCCTTGCAATCATTTTCCTCATAAAAGTGACTCGATAATTAACCCCTGTGTTCAGGAATTAACACATCAGATGTCTTGTCTGAAATTTAAAAACTGCCTATGTGTCATCTTTATTAGCACTAGGCTAACTCCAAAAAAACCAGAAGATTTATCAGAAAATTTCTTCCCAGTTATAGGTCTTAATGGGCAAGCACTGACATCTCCAAATCCACAGTAGCAATTACCATTAATTGTCACTATTCTTGGTTGTCTTGGCCCACAGACCAAATAAGTATTGGAAATAGAGCAGTAAAAATGGTTTCTGCTACTCCTGATCATCTTACTTTTTTGTCCTTACAGTTATATTACTTCTCTGATTACAGAACATTGTACAAATAATAACTAATTAAACAGTTCATTCAAGCTGTGCTTCCAGGTTAGAGGTTAAAGTGAAATATGAGCATTTTCCCAATCTCCTATTTATTATTTAAAACTCCTTCTTTCTCTGCTTTTTAATTATTTTCATTTCCCAAAAGAAAACTCTTATATTATTATTATAAATATGATTTCTATTAAAGATAAGCTTTCGAGTGTATCTTTATTAATCCGAGAGAAGATAACATTCAACCAGCAGAAGAAAAGAAGTGTGAAGAGAAAAGAAATAGCAGGATGAAATACAGGGTGGTGCAAAAGGAAAAGAATTGAACAGACTTTTCCTATGGCCTTTAGTTTGTATTAAATTAGTTCACTGGTCACCATGTGGGGCCTGTGCTGTTGGAGAAAAAAACAGCTAAACAATTTCAGGGAACATAAGGTTTATCCTTCTATCCTAAAATAAGGATTAACTCGCCACTGATCTAAACAGGTGTTTGTTTAACTTCTTCAAAAATCTGGTAGAGACCTTGCAATGTCATTTGACAATCTGTTTCAGAGTTTAACTTTACTGATTGTGAGAAAACTTTTTTTGTATTTGTAATCTTAGGTGAGAGAAAAGAAAAAAACAGAACATCAAACAGCTATTTATAAACAAAGTGAAAGTAGGAACATGGAAGGCAGAGACTTGTTCAGACTGATGCAGAGATTGAACATAACAGTACATAAAGAAATAAATGAACCTTAAAAATGTGCTACATCCTTCATCACAGAGCAATGGGCTGATATTGTGTAATCTATGGAGTCTGAATTCTATCTTTGGTTTTCATCTAAATTCTTGGAGTTGACTTTAATCATGCATTTATTGCATTTCCAGATATGGAAGTATGATTTGGCAGAGTTTGCAAAACAAGCCAAATAACAATTAAGTTATACCTAGAATTTCTGTATGTAAAGGCTAGAAGAGATAATATCAAGAGATTATCTAGATACATGTAGATGTGATCCTAGAAAACATGGATGATACAGAGAGCATTAAAGCCAGTATTGAAGCTAATGCTGCCGCCTGCCAGATGAGGTAAAAGTAATGCTAAATTGCTAATATAGACAATCAAAGTTATTTTAATGCTGTTGCAGCTGAAGTCAGGAGACCTGATGTCCATGTATTGATATCAGAATTTTTACTGAGTTTGATGGAACTTTTCTGGAGTAAACAGTAGTTTTCCATACACAAAGAAAGAACAATGAATGTTTATTTTGTTAAGGACAACTGGGGTCCAGCCTACACATTTTATGCTTTTTATTCTGAATTAAAATTTAATCTCTATGACCTTTATGGAGATGTTTGCCCAAAGTACTTACTCCCTTACTAATCAATGAAGACAGGTAGGCATGTTCGAAGCTCTCAAAATGGTAATCTTTCATTAACTTAGGTATGTCATTGCACAGTGATATGATCCCAGATTCACAGATCCATGAAGCTGGAAGTGACCTCAGGAAGTCTGTGCCCCAACCTTCTGCCCCAAAACAGGATCAGCAGTGGGGATGGAACAGGCTGCTCAAGGCTTACATAAAGCTGGATCTTGAAAACATCCAGGGATGGAGACTTCACAGCCTCTCTGTGCAGCTTGGAAGCTGTAATTATTAAAGAGAAATCTCTCATTAAAAGCATCGTTATTCTGGTGTTAACCACACTTTACTACCTGATGTAGAAACAAAGTCAAATCACATTTTTCTACCACTATGGGACACAATAGGATTCCCTTCCCTTCCCTTCCCTTCCCTTCCCTTCCCTTCCCTTCCCTTCCCTTCCCTTCCCTTCCCTTCCCGCAGGACACAGATATTTGATGTCTACTGGAATCTGTCCACTTTAGACAATATGTTAAAGAGAATTTCTCTCTCATATAACTACAAGTCACAAAAAAAGTTTAGAAGGAAACTCTTTTATCTCAGTCTCATTTTCTGTACCTCCAAGCTCAGAGAGTTTCTTTGTATGTTTGTTTTAGGCTTCTGTTTCCCACCCTGTGATGGTTTAATCCTGGCCATCAGTCAAACACCAAGCAGCTGATCAGTCATCCTCTCCTGCCCAGGGGATGGGGTAGAAAAAATTGAAGGGGTAAAGGGTGACTCCTAAGTTAAGATAAAAAACAGTTTAACAATTAAAATAAAATAAAACAATAATAACAATAATAGAAAGTACAAAAGGGTAATGCACTATGTAGTTTCTCTCTACTCACAGACCAATACCCATCCCATTTCCAGCCAGCAATCCTGAAGAAGCCAAGATCACAAAACTACAACCTGGAAGTGAGATAGATCTCCCCACTTCCTGGCCATCCCTCCTTTATGTACTGAGCAAGACATTACATGATGTGGAATACTTCATTGGCCAGTTTGGGTGCAGTGCTCTGGCCATGCTCCCTCCCAGCTTCTTGTGCACCTGCACACGGGCAGGACAGGGGGAGATGGAGAGATCTTGATCTCTTAGCAACAACCAAAAACATCACTGTATTATCAACATTCTTGTCATACCAAATCCAGTACTGAATCCAAAGCACAGCACCATTCTAGCTGCTAAGAAGAAAAAATTAGATGTATCCTAGCTGACCAGTATAAATAAACCAAACCAAACCAAACCAACCAAACAAAAAAAACCAACAAAAACCCCCTCAAACCTTTTAGTGAACACAATGATAAGGAGACTGAATATGTCAGTCTTAAGGAAGCCTACATCACAGGTAAAGGGCAAGAGAGACTAAAGCATCATCAGTACAGGAGTGACTGCAATATGAGGACTCTGATCCCTGTTTCAGACTGAGCACAACAAGTTAGACTGGTACCTAAAAGGCTACTCTGTCACTGTGTACCACTTAATATTACACTTTCAGTCACAGCCAGTCTCAGACTGAGGTTTTTTTGACTTTGTGTTTTTTTTCGTGTGTGTGTGTGTGTGTGTGTGTGTGTGTGTGTGTGTGTGTGAAATACATGCTTTAAATTATACAATGCACTGAATGAAAAAATCTTTCTGACCCCGATGAGCACTTGTCTGTAGTGTGATATTTACTTACAAGCAGCATCTTTGTGCAGAAATCTGAGTATCAAAAGCCTACTAAAGACAATGCAAACTTTTTTTTTTGTCCTCCCAAGTACTTATGGAAACAATAGATGACCAGGGGACTCTCACTCCACAGATAACAAATCTGAGACCAAGGCATTTATTTCTTAAAAAATAAAATTATAACATGATATCTCCATCAATTCTTTAAGTGATAATGCATCAGCCATTTTCAATGTGACGCTGTTTTAAAGTTTTGCACATTTATTTGACAGACTGATTCTGCATTTCTGAGTCCCTGCATCCAGGTGCAAGTCCTATCTGCATCCTCATTCCATCCCAGAAAGATACTCACGAGTACGCTAGCTTCTTCACACACTGTGGTTTCCAAATAAAGGTCAGATGAGAGTCCTAGAATAATCCAGCATTTTTACAACCTCTACAGTGATATGAGGACCCCACGGCAAACGTTAGTATACTCCTCTGGGTCTTTACAGACCTGAAGACAATAGTATCCATATCAGAAATAAGCAGACTCTGCTTGCTGCTCTTACTCTTGACTAGATCACATATATTTTTCAGTTTTAAGTACCTGTGTGAAGTTACTGTAAGTCACCTCCTTGTTCTTCTTTCATCCCTTTAAGGAGGTTGAGTCCTTGTTGGTCATACTGTAGATTTCATTTTCCAATCTGTCGTCTGTTTTTATTTTGTGTGCATATATGCACTTCTGAACTATTTTTGACAATTCAGCATCCCTGAACCATGAAAACCACAAGTAGACATCATATTCTAACGTCAACCTTAAAAGATGCTATACAGAAAAGACAGGCGGCTGTCTTGCCTGTACTTCATAGAAATTTTTTTTCCATTCATATTGAAAGAAACAACTGACATCTATCAACTTATTTACTGCTGGATATATCTGACTATATCACAAGGACACCTTTTATTGAAGTGATTCTCTCCCAGGACCCTAAAGTTTTCTTTTGGGTTCCCTGTTTTACGGAATAATTCTTTACTTCTTGGAGGTATGGTCTACTTCCTTGATTTTCTAATACAGCATTTTTCATTGAAGTGTATTAAACCACATCATAAATTGTGTTGTGATCATTTAAAATTATCACTTCTGAAGAGTAGCCTGTCCCATACTAATTTGTTAGCAGCAGTTAAAACATGCCAGTAAATGCTGATATACAGTACATTGCTTCAGGATGTATGGATGTATTTTCAAAAAAAGTGAAACTCAAAAATAAACAATTTACTAGGTGTTACATATTTTGATGTTGCATTTTTTAAATGTTCATATTAAAGTTTTAAAATTCTCACTTCAAACACTGCTTGTGTTACAATCTCATTTAATTTATAAACTTTATGAGTACAGATTTGTAATAATTTTTTAGAATTATATTAAAAATAAATGAAACAAACCCAAATATCACAGGATGAAGAATCAAATCCTGTAGGAGCATATTTTAAACATGTTTTCATTGAGTTCTCCCCTTTAAATGATCCCTCTTAAGATGTAAAACATGTTGTGGTCTATCCTATATATTCTCTGGAAATCTCATATATTGCAAACTTTAGAGAAATAATTATATAATACGAAATTTAAAATTTTGGAGAGATTAGCTATATTCTGTCAATGTACTTGTTGCCTTTATCTGCAAGATGTGAAAACTGCAGAAAAACTTTAATAGGTACTGACTAGCCTTCAGGATTTACTTTCATTATTATTGGCTATAGTTTTAACAAGTTGAGAGTAGAATTAGTTAATTTTCTGAACTTAACACTTGGTTTCCTCTGCTATGGAAATATGTCAGTTACTGTACTGAGACAGTAAGAAGTCTATCTAACTCTGTAAGTAGGCTGTGACCCCAACCAAAGCTGATACCTAAGGGTAGGATATGAAAATGAAGCAGGAAGATATGGTATTACCATTGAAAATTCTCACAGAGGTGAAGAACTTGTGGCATGGGGACTTTCTGACCCACAGGTTGTTCCTATGTATATTTTAGTCCATAATAGATTTATCTGTTGGCAACTTGCCCAGATTTCCCTAGAATCTGTGGAAACAGGAATTTTATTCCAGAGAAATCTATTGTCAGATTTCATGCCCTATGAAGAACCATGTCTTTTGTCTATATTTTGAATTTGATTGCTATTTTTTTTAAGAGTGGCTAGAGTATAAACTATTTCCTTTTCAAATCTAATAAATGAAGCAACCACCAACTTTATCTTTCTTGAGATCTACAGGCTAAGTTTGATTTATAAAAACATTGTCTTTAACAGTGCCTATACTGATAAAGTCACACTATAACTGTGATTTTTATTTATATGATTAAAATTAATACAGCCACACATACAACTTCATTTTTCCTCCTACAAGAACAAAGGATGAAAAAGTCATTCACTTGCCTTTGTTGGTACTGTCCATGCTCTTCAGAAAGGGGAAAGTGGCATATTGAAATTAGACACACATTCTTGAACTGGTACAGCAAGTCTCTTTGAGGCGTCAATATTTTATGAACTGGTTTGACTTGTAATTGGGAAAGCTAGTGATTTAAAAGTAAAATGACAATCAACCAGCCAATGTGAGAAATTAGGCAATGTCCATTATATCAGAGATCTGCATAATTTATGAACTCTGAATTTCAGCAATGAAAATAAAAAGTCTGATTGTTGTCTTAGGGTCTGACTGAACCTAGCTGAAGTGCTTTTACAGTGACATTCGTACCTTGCAGATCAGACCCATTCTGTTCAAAGAAGTAATTACCCGGACATGATGTTTGTGAATATAAAAGGACTTGTGGGTAATGTGATGGTTGGATGCCATTTTACACATAGCTGTCACAAAATTATAGCTTTCATTTCTCAGAGAAGTAAGGAGAAAGGTGAGCAGAACTGCTACTTTTGCCTTCCAGAGGGCAGACTTTGGCCTGTTTAGGAGCCTGGTTCCTTAGGAGGCAGTCCTGAAAGGCAAAGGAGTCCGGGAATCCTAGACATTCTTTAAGAAGGAAATCTTAAAAGGTGCAAGAGAAATCCATCCCCACATGATGAAAGATGAGCTGTTGGGGAAGAAAACTGGCCTGGCTGAACAGAGAACTTTGGCTGGAACTCAGGAAAAAAAGGAGAGTTTACGACCTTTGGAAGAAGGGGCAGGCAACTCAGGAGGACTACAAGGATGTTGTGAGGTTATGGAGGGAGAAAACTGGAAGGGCAAAGACCAGCTAGAACTTAATCTGGATACTGCCATAAAGGACAATAAAAAAACATTTCTATAGATACATTAGAAGTAAAAGCAGGGCTAAGGAGAATCACCATCCTTCGCTGGAAGTGGGGGAAATACAGTGGCAAAGGATGAGGGAAAGGCTGAGGTACTTAATATCTCCTTTGCTGCAGTTTTTAATAGTAAGACCAGTTCTTCTCTGGGTGTCCAGACCACTGAACTGGAGGACAGGAGCAGGGAGAAAAATGAAGCCCCCATAATCCAAGGGGAAATGGTTAGCAACTGCTACACCACTTAGACACACACAGGTCTATGAGGCCAAATGGGATCCACTGAATGATATTGAAGGAGCTGGTGAAAGTGTTCACTGAGCCACTTTCAATCATTTATCAGCAGTTCTGGCTAACTGGGGAGATCCCAGTTGACTGGAGGTTAGTATATATGACACCCATCTACAGGAAGGGCTGGAAGGAGGATCGGGGGACTAACCTGATGTCCTCGTATGACAAGGTGCCCCACTTAGTGGGTGAGGGAAAGGCTGTGGATATCGTCTACCTTGATTTTATTAAGTCCTTTGACACCATTTCCCATAGAATTATCCTGGAGAAACTGGCAGCTCATGGCTTGGATGGGTGTACTTGTTGCTGGGTAAAAAACTGTCTGGATGGCCGGGCCCAAAGAGTGATGGTGAATGGAGTTAAATCCAGTTGGTGGCTGGTCACAAGTGGTGTTCCACAGGGCTCAATATCAGGGTCAGTTCTTCTTAAAGTCAACAAGCTCGATCGATGAGCCAAAGCCAATTGTATGAGGTTCAACAAGGCTCAGTGCTGGGTCCTACACTTGGGTCACAACAACCCCATTCAACGCTACAGGCTTGGGGAAGAGTGGCTGAAGATCTGCCTGGCAGAAAAGGAGCCACTGGTGTTGGTCAACAGCCAGTTGAATAAGAGCTGTCAGTGTGCTCAAGTGGCCAAGAAGGCCAATGGCATCCTGGCTTGTGTCAGAAATAGTGAGGCCAGCAGGATGAGGGAAGTTATTTTCTCCCTGTACTCACACTGGTGAGACTGTACCTCTAATACTGTGTTAGTTTTGGGCCCCTCACTGCAAGAAAGACATTGAGGTGCTGGAGCATGTCCAGAGAAGGGCAACAAAGCTGGTGCAGTGTCTGGAGCACAGGTGATACGAGGAGCAGCTGAGGTAACTGGGGGGGTTTAGTCTGGAGAAGAGGAGGCTGAGGGGAGACCTCATCACCCTCTACAGATCCCTGAAAGGAGGGTTCAGAGATGTGGGTGTCGGTCTCTTCTCCTAAGAAACAAGTAATAGGACAAGAGGAAGTGACCTCAAGTCGCACAAAGTGAGGGTTAGATTGGATATTAGGAAAAATTTATTTGCCAAAAGGGTTGTTATGCATTGGAACAGGCTGCCCAGGTCAGTGGTTACATCACCCTCCTTGGAGATAGTTAAAAGATGTGTAGATGTGGTGTTTGGGGACATGGTTTAGTGGTGGACTTGGCAGTTCTAGATTAGCAGTTGGACTCAATGATCTTAAAGGTCTTTTACACCCTAAATGAATCAAAGAAAGAAAGAAACAAACAAAAACTCTACATGTACATAAACAAAGATTTGGAGAAGGTTTGTTTGTTTGTTTGTTTTTCATTTAATTGGTCAAACATTTTAAATAAATCATATCTTTGGGAATTCCTAATCCCCAGCTAAAACCAAGGGAAAATTAGCTACAAAAATACACAGAGACATCACAGCCACCAGTGAATGTAAATAGGGAGGAGGTTCAGAATTTTTTAGGGAACATTAGCTGATCTATAACTAAGGCTAATTGCCCAAGGTCTTTGAAAGTTATTAACATATACTTAAGGAATTTCTTATTGGAACCATGCTTAAATATAGGCTTAGTTTTGGCTATGTGCCATGACATATGGTCATGTTATTCCATGTCTTCTTCTGGAACAAGGACAGTGGAGAATGACAAACAAAGATTCAATTTCTGCAGAAGAATCATGTCTTCCTGTATTGATGAAATCTGTGTGGGATAAGAAAGTTTTCTTCTATGTGGACATCACTGCAAAAGACAGCTAAACTTTAATGCAAACAAAAGACAAAGGAGAAAGTAAAAATAAATCTTCCAGTCTTGCATTAGAGTTTTAGTCCCATAGACTGAGTTTTTCCCACCTTAAGTCTGCATTTCTATGACAGTCAACACTATTCTGAGAGTATACAGACAAAGAATGTATATCCAGTCTGTTTCTCATGAAGCATGTATTAATATACATTTAGCTCTATCTATCCTGCTAGCTATAGCTATATCTAACCACAGTAAAACAGTTGAGCTCTCTCAAGTGTTATGCCTTTAAGTTAAACTTTATTGAAATAAAATAAGGAAAGAACAATACATTTTGCATTCTTCAGAAGCCAGTGTTCAATAAATACTAAGTTTTGATCGATTGATACGGTGTCATATTTGACTAAAGAGGTGGGAAAGTTGCTACTGTTGCTTTGTGCTGGCTAGAAGAAGAATGCACTATTGATTTTATATGTTGGATGGGCTGTCAGCGTACAGTGCATTGTTGATTTTGACTTTTATAGCCAACATGTTTCCTTTAATTGGATCATTTGTAAAAGAGAGGAGGGTACCTGTTCCCTTCTGACAGTGACTGATTACAATCATTTCATGTTTGTCAATATTTGATAAACCCACAGTTACCCAACAACATGGCTGAAAGCAGCATCTTTATGCATTTTCTTGTTTCCCCTCTTTCCTGCTTCTGATTTCAGTCTCAGTGTAACCAGCAAGTTGTGCCAGCAACCCCTTCTTCATCTTTTCTTTTTTCCTTTTTTCTGAAATAATTTTCTTACATTCTCACTTACGGAGGAAGTTGAAGAGTGAGAAAGAGGGGAAGAAAGTTTTTACTTTGAGTCAACATCATTGCCAATATCTCTTGGTAATAGAAAAATATTCTGGGAGACTCATCTATGCCCTTGTCCTTGTTGCTCTCACCGCTATTTTTGATGATAGGTGCAGTTCTGTAACCTTGTGGCTGAGCTTTCAACTCTCTAATATGCTGAAATGAAAACCAATATCCCTGTATCCTGTCATAAACCTTTGTCTTCCTTCCTCTTTTTGCCTTCTTCCTGTTATTATTGGGGGTTTTACAATATTCTGGATGTAAATTAAAACATCACTACAGAGATGTCTAGAGCTCAAGGAAGAAAGAGATGTGTGCACAAAGCATTGTTATAAATTATTTGAAGAGAATTCATGTTGGTATTTTAATTGTGTCTTTGATGCTCAGTTCACAGATGGCTGATAATTTCATCTGATGTACTGAACAGTTCTGTGTTTTACTCTTGAAAGAGAAGATATATTCACAAGTCAGGCTCAATCTTTGTTCTCTCCTGCTTAGTAAAGCAAAACCTTTTTAATTTTCACCTATGTTAATTAGGACTAGTAATGTAAATATGATGCCATCAGGGCTTGCAGGAAAATCTTCAAGGCACACAGGGCAGTGAGGTGGAGAAAAAACTCCAGGCCACAAGCCCCACATCACCATCTGAACTATAAGAGAACCTCTCCTGGGCATGTGTGAAGTGCCTTGTTTAGGATAATATATCCACATTTGGGAAGATCCAGAAGAGTCAGCAAGCACCGGCACTGTTTGCGCCTCTGGAAAGCTGCTTTGCAAATGGAGTGGCTGCTGAGCCTTGCCCTGCCACCCAGCCTGTTGATGAAAGGAGATGAACGTATTTCCCGCAAACAACACACAGGCACTAGCTGTAGGGTTGCTTTTCTGTGCAAGCCAGATGTGAAAAAGCTACATAAAAACACGCTTACCAGTTTGTACTTCACTCGCCTGTCTGATGGGAAAGATCAGTTACTAAAATGTGGTCTGCCTGAAGAGAGGAAAGTGGAGGAACTGGCTCCCTGTCTCCACCTGCTTTCCTCAGAAGAGCACATGAGCAGTGTTGCCCACTAGTGCTCCCAGGACCGGCATACTGAACACAGTAAATTCCTTCTAATTCTGTGTCGTCCTCCTAAGAGCCCTGGAGGCCTCCAAAAACAAACAGAAGGGAGTCAGAGGCACAAGCATCTACTTCAGATTTACTTTAACGCAAGCAAAGGGGAAGAAAGAGAGACTAGCTTCAGAGATTAAAGGAACAAAAGAATTAAAGTTACTGGCATCAGTATCAGAACAAAGTCCAAAGCAATGTGTGCTTGGAAACGAGACAGCTCATTTTTGTCCAAAGGAACACAAAATAAAGCTTTGATGTGACAGTGTAGCTAGACAAAGAGGTCACCAAGCAGCAACTGACAAAAGAAGTGACTGTGAAAAAAGAGTGCGCAAAAGTAAACTGTGCAGTAATTCACTCTCTCTCCTTCCTTTAATTCCTCTTAGTGTTAGCAGGTATTTATCCACCAAAAATCACAGTAGATCTGAGGCAAGCAGGATCTTGTGGACTTTAAGACCCGGAGATTTCTCCTCTCCTTCTACTATAATAGAAGGCAGGCTGCAGCTAGGTCTGCAGGCCTGGATGGTGACGGAGTTGCACATGAGGTCCCAATAAACACGCGCACACGCACACGCATGTGCTGCACACAGACCAGCTAAGACAGGGCACGGTGCTGCTACACCAACACCACCAACGCTGATCTAGACATGCACACCATGGATGGCCTGAACCAGTTCCTTCCTGAGTGATCAGGGCCAGGGTAGCATTCATACTCCCTCACTCCCTTGATTTCCAAGCACACCTGTATTGACAGATCTTCTGAACATTAACACAGGGTTTCAGTCCATCTACTGTGCTTGCCCAGACCCCAGGTCCCTTACCCAGTCACCAGCTCAGACTTTGGGTCTGGAGGCTGGTTCCTTCCTACTCACTGGTTGCTCCAGGCTGATCTTCATGAGCCGAGACCAGGTGTAGGACTCTTCCAGATAAGCACTGACCAGATACTTGGTTACATAACATCAGCCCCTTTTATTCACCCTTTTCCTCTGTTTCTCCATAAGTTTGCTTCCCACATCTATCTTGATGCCTTCATTTTTCTGTTCCAATGCCCTTTCAAATGAACAAATCACCCCTAATTAGGAACTTACCCCAAGTTCTGGGTTTGCTACATTCATATCTAAATTTGTTATTTGTGATACTCTTACTAATTGTTGCTGAGCAGAGGGGGTCCGAAGAGGAGGATAGCGGCAGGGGACCCTTCTGAAACCATAAAAAAACCCACAGCAAAACCGCAAGCCGAGAAGGCGTATGCCCAGGGAAAACAGAGATCCTCAAGCCTCCTCCTAAGTGGGAAGAGTGAGCTGTGAATGAGGGCAGCGGGGACTCAGACTGGGCAGAGTCTGGAGTGACAACGCCCAACACATCTCAAATACAATAGCTCCCCAGAGAGCCTGAGCATCCAGGAGCACGGCAACAGGACGGGCAAACAGGGCATGGTGTGCTAGGAGTTCCTCTCCTGGGTCTAGAGCTCAGCTGAACTAGTTGTCATCATGCTCCATGAGCAGAGTGAGCTATGGTCTCCACTCGGGTCAAAACCACCACCAGAAAGAACATGGCGACCCAGATGGAGCTGCCACACAAACACGCAGCGGTCCAGGTCCTGGGAGTGCCTGAGCCTGTCAATCCTGTCAGAGGGCAGCAGGGGCAGCACCTGTGTGCGCTGTGATCAGCTGGAACCTGCTCAGCATGGTGGCTGAGCTCAGAGAAGAGGTTGAAAGATTAAGCAGTATTAGGGAGTGCGAAAGGGAAACTGATTGGTGGAGTGGCAACTTAGCACCTCTGAAGCAAAAGGAGCAAATGGAGGCTCCAAAAGAGACAGGCGATCCCTCACCCTCTTGCTGCCAGGAATAAGGAGGGGATTTAAGAGATGGGGGAAATTTGAAACATTTCCTGCCCAGAGAGTCAGAAAATCCCCTCCTGACCGCCCTCACCTTCCATGGTGCCCCTTCATAACAGGTACAGGGCCCTGAAACTGGTGGATGAATAAGAGAAGCATGAAAAAAATGAGCCAAATAAGGAGGAAGATGAAGGTCTACCAGGACCGAGTTGCCCAAGACCATGTATTAAAACCAATTCTAAAAAGAACCCCAGAAGGGTCATTGTAGTGGGTGACTCCATTCTGAGGGGTGTCGAAGGCCCAGTATGCAGACTGGACCCTCTTCATAGGGAAGTCTGCTGCCTCCCTAGGGCCTGCGTGAAGGAAATTTTGGCTAAACTCCCCACTCTAGTGAGACCTAAGGACTACTACCCTCTCTTGGTTTTTCTGGTGGGTAGTGACGACATTACCAGGAGAAGTCCAAAATCAATGAAGAGAGATTTCAGGGCCTTAGGGAAACTGCTCAAGGGGTCAGGGGCACAAAGAGTGTTCTCCATCCCTTCAGTTACAGGGATGGATGAGGAAGATTGCAGAAGTCAACAGACGAACTTGTGACTCTGAAACTGTTGTTACAGGGCTTTGGATTTTTCAGTCATGGATTAATATACAAGACACCAGGCCTTTTGGCAACAGATGGGATGCACCTGTCCCAGAGGGGAATAAAGGACCTTGGGGCAGCAGTTAACTGGGCTTACTGAGAGAGCTTTAGACTAGATGTGAAGGGGGAAGGGGCAAAACTGGAACTCCCAGACATAAGCACCACGGTAGATTACCAGAGTTTGTGGGCTGATGTGCCAGTGATGACTCTCACCCTTCTATCCCAGTGGAGGCAAGGGATGGAGACATGCAGCACAACAACGATGCAAGGGATGATGGATCAGTAACCATGGTAACACCTGTGAAAAGTCAAGCCAGGTTTAGGACTCTAGGTGCAAAAAGGTGGTGGGGACATCAGCCCATCTGAAGTGCATCGATACCAGTGCACACAGCATGGGTAACAAACAGGAGGAGCTTGAAGCCATGATGCAACAGGAAAATGATGATGTAGTGGCAAACACAGGAACATGGTGGGATGTCTCCCATGACTGGAGTGCACCAGTTGATGGCTACAAGCTCTTTAGAAGGGATTGACAAGGAAGGAGAGGTGGTGGAGTGGAGATGTACGTAAAGGACTCTTATGATTGCTCAAACCAGAAGTGTGGAGTGTCTTTGCGTTAGAATCAGGCGGAAGGCCAACAGGGCAGATGTTGTAGTAGGAGTCTCCTATAGGCCACCCAACCAGGACACAGAGGTGGATGAACTATTCTATAGGCACTTGGGAGTAACCTCACAATCACTTGCCCTTGTTCTTGTGGGAGACTTTAACTTCCCAGACATCTGCTGGAAATACAACACCGCAGAGTGGGACCAGTCTTTCCATCATTTACCAGCAGTCCTGGCTGACCGGGGAGGTCCCGACAGATTGGAAATTGGCCAGTGTGGTGCCCATATATAAGAAGGATCAGAAGGATGATTGGGGAACTTACAGGCCTGTCAGCTTGACTTTGGTGCCAGGGAAGCTGATGGAGCAGCTCATCCTGAGTAACGTCATAGAACACATGTGGGACAGCCAGGGGATCAGGCCCAGTCAGCGTGGGGTTATGAAAGGCAGGTCCTGCCTGACAAACCTGATCTCCTTCTACAACAGGGAGACCTGCTCATGGGATGAGGGAAAGGCTCTGGGTGTTGTCAACCTTGACTTTAGCAAGGCCTTTGACACTATTTCCCACAGTATTCTCCTGGTGAAACTGGCTGCTCGTGGCTTGGATGGGCACACGCTTTGCTGGGTAAAAACTGTCTGGATGGCCGGGCCCAGAGAGTTGTGGTGAACGGAGTTAAATCCGGTTGGCGGCTGGTCACGAGTGGTGTCCCCCAGGGCTGGGTGTTGGGGCCACTCCTGTTTAACATCTTTATTGATGATCCAGACGAGGGGATCGAGGGCACCCTCAGTCAGTTTGCAGATGACACCCAGCTGGGTGGGAGTGTTGATCTGCTCGAGGGTGGGGAGGCTCTGCAGAGAGACCTGGACAGGCTGGAGCCATGGGCTGAGGCCAGCTGGGGGAGTTTCACTGAGGGCAAATGCCGGGGGCTGCCCTTGGGCCACAACAACCCCCAGCAGGGCTACAGGCTTGGGGAGGAGTGGCTGGAGAGCTGCCAGTCAGAGAGGGACCTGGGGGGTGATTGACAGCCGGCTGAACAGGAGCCAGCAGTGTGCCCAGGGAGCCAAGAAGGCCAATGGCATCCTGGCTTGTGTCAGCACTGGCGTGGCCAGCAGGGCCAGGGAAGGGATCTGAGCCCTGGGCTCGGCACTGGTGAGGCCGCCCCTCGATTCCTTTGTTCAGTTTTGGGCCCCTCACCCCAAAAAGGCCATTGAATGACTCGAGCGTGTCCAGAGAAGGGCAACGGAGCTGGGGCAGGGTCTGGAGCACAGGTCTGCTGGGGAGCGGCTGAGGGAACTGGGGGGTTTAGTCTGGAGAAGAGGAGGCTGAGGGGAGACCTCATCGCCCTCTGCAGATCCCTGGCAGGAGGATGCCGAGTGGGGGGATGAGTCTCTTTAACCAAGCAACAAGTAATAGGACAAGAGCTAATGTTGTCAAATTGCACCAGGGAAGGTTTAGACTGGATATTAGGAAGCATTTCTTTCCAGAAGGGGTTGTTGGGTGTTGGAATGGGCTGCCCAGGGAGGTGGTGGAGTCCCCATCCCTGGAGGTGTCTAAGATTTGTGATGAGATAGCGCTGAGGCATCTGGTGAACGGTCAGTGCTAAGTTAATTGTTAGACTGAATGACCTTCAAGGTCTTTTTCAACCTTGATGATTCTGTGATTCTGTGATGTATACTTGGCCTAGTAATGTAGTACTGATAAAGTCACCAAGGTAAAGCTGGCCTTACAAGACTACTACCCAAAAGGGAGCCACCCTGCAATTTTCTGTTAGGGTTAGCTTTTTCTCTTTAACTCCCCCTTAACTATCTGTGAATTCCAACCTCCCCACCACCACTATGTGTAACTTCTGTCAGCTTCTCACTCTTTTATATGTTACATTCATCAATTACTGTCACATCCAGGAGTTTCTCATGTTCTGTTCAGGTAAACTTCATGCCAGGGACCAGTTATCTAGGTACATAAAACTGGTAAAGAACTTCTTTATTCACAAGCATGACTTTTTCTTGTTCATATTATACATAGATAGATAGATAGATAGATAGATAGATAGATAGATAGATAGATATAAACACATCTATATGGGCAAATATATATATATTTAGAATATTCATTACTTTATTCACCAAAATACTATCATTATCCTTACATTATTCACACTACTTATTCAAAGCAAAGCTTCTTTACTTAGGAAAGAGGATTTTAGCGTACCTCAGAGTGGGAAAATTTATGCAACTTCCTGGTATGGCTAGAGACAGGATTAATGTGTAGCTCTTTGGCTACTTGGATCTGCAAATTTGAGATCCGATCTGTAATGCAAAGTACCAGCTTTATGTGTTTAAGTAACTCAGACATAATTCTTTCCTGGTAAGCAGAACAGTTCCTTATTCAGGACAGAAGTAATGGTAATCTTTAGATCCCTTTCACATAAAAACCCAGCAATCATCTACCCCAGCTTCAGATATCTACAGTGTAGACCCACTACACATATCTAGTAATTTTTAATGATCATTGGAAAGAAAGAAAGAAACTCTATTTTTACAAAAGTATGTTGCAAATTCACCTCTACCTATCTGGATCTCAATTTATATATTACTTTTAGAATTCTACATTAAATAAGATGTATCTATTCTACACTAATTAATTAAGGTATTTACCCAAGAGTAGATCTGTTCTCAATTTAATCCTGAGATTGTGTCCTGTGTTTTTTTCAATGTTTTTACTGAACCTGGATACCTTTGAAAAAAATAAGGAGAAAAATAAAGAGAATGTCTCTGTAACATAGTTTATTGGGCAATAAACTGGTATGTCAGAGTGTTGGTTCTAATCCCTGTTCCCCAGCTTTTTTTTGTGTTTTACAGAAACAGTCATCAGATCAAATGTATCATGTAGTCAAAACTATTTTTTTTCAGCTTTCCCAAAGGCAGGCCTTGTCAAAAATAAACACATTAAAAAATGGATTTTTAAACTCTAAACCCACAAACTGAGGATCCAAAATATCTTATTTCCTTAAGTATTCAAAAATGTAACACTTTTCAATGTAAATCAGACTGCATTTGGAAATTCAAGCTGCAGTATTTTACTTAAAAGATTGATTCATTACCTTTTTCTTGATGTGTGCTGGACTTGATATCCAGAGAAGCTTGTTATATACACATTGTATCTTATATACCAGGGGAAATGATGGTTGCTTGTGGACCTTACACTTCAATCAAAAAACTTTGCCAGTATACCTGCCTGAAGTCACAAAGTTCATATTCCAGCTCCTGCGAGGCATGTGTTCCTCAAAAATTCAAATCTATTTATATCTCTCTCTTTAAAACAGACATTTTACTTGCTTTTCCTTTTTTTTTTTTTTTTTTTTTTTCCCCCCTTATTTTAAAATCAACATTTGGAATGGGAAATGCTGAGAAATATAACTATTGCTTTTTCCACATTAAGAGGAGAAACCAAACACATCACAAAAGTGACCCCAGTACATACCACATACACATTTCCTATCAATTTCTCTTCACTTATTCAATTTTTTTTGGAGGCAGGGGATGGTGATAAAATATTGACTTCTGAGATTTCATTTTGGGTCCACCTGTAAGCAGAATCCAAATAAGTGTTCATCACATTCCGTGCAGCTCAATAAGATGCTCAGTCAGTCTAGTGGGTTTCACGTCCTGCACTGCATTATCATCTCTATTAAACATATCATTTTGTTAAAGATATGTATCCAAAAGAATGATTCCAATTAGGTAGTGATCATTATGAATGAGTGCCTGCTATTTTTTCCAGCAGTATGCATTTGTGTCAGCTGAAGAGAGAGTTCCATCTCCTATTAATTTTTATCCCTGATCTTTTCCCTGCCACTGCATTCAGGTTCCCTCATCCATTTTAGGTCTTTCTTATTCACGCCAATACCTCTAACCAAAGTATGCATGGCTGCTAATATCACACCTTAATTGGGGATATTAGCAAGATAGCCCAGCCTTAGTCTTTCAAACACCCTGGGTGATATTTCTATGGGAACAGATTTTCAAATCACCACATGCTTAACAGAGTCTTCTTTCTGAAAAACACAAGCAAATCCAGGCACACACTTTCACACCCAACCCCACATAAACCCCACTTCATACCCTTTCTTTTAAGGGAGTAGTAGTCATTATTATTCATTTCAATAGCAAGTGTGAAATGCTATCTTGTCATCTCCCTTTTGTAATTCTGCAATCCAAAATTATAAATGGGCTGACATTAATGGGAACCCAAAATTTAGTGTCATATTGATAGTGAATATTGAAATTGTTTTGATATGACAGTTAAAATACCTGCTGCAGCCACCTTTGTTAGATTTTAGCTACCTACATCTGACTACAGGGTAAAAAGAAAGGCCTGTAGGCAACTAATTTTAATGGTATTTCAATACCTCCCTCCCTCAATCCCACCCCAAAAGTCTGTAGGATCCATGTCTCCAGCTCAAGATTTTTAAAACTCTAAAGACTTGTCAACTGTGTGTGAAGTCACCTCCTGAGCCTCCTGGTAATTTCTGGTGGCCTGTGTAAAATATTCAGTGTTGACTGAACAAGACAAGGCAGACCACATAGGGCTGATTGGATCCTGCGACTCTGTATATCAGAACAGTCACAGTACTTGGTCAAAACCCATAGTTATTCAAACTGAAATTACATTAGAAAGATGCTGCACATAGTGAACTTTGGTCAGAACATGTCTGCATGAACACTGTCTTAACTGAGCATTATATTTGAAGTTCCTGTCTAACGTCTGCTAAGTTGGAACTGAAGTGCAATCTAGTCAGTCAGTAGCCCTTAGTCTACATCCTCTGAGAGTCTGAAACAGAACCCCAATACTCTAAAAACTTGTCCAGGGACAGTTTTTCAGTAACCTCCAGAGAATCAGTGCAGCAGTTATTTTCATCTGATGATCTTCAGTGTCTTATCTGACCTCTCTGTATACTAGAAATAAGATTAAAAAAACATCAGAACAAAGCAAGAAAGTAAACCAAAACAAATTATAACACACAGGTAAGCTAGCTTTGCTTGAGATTGGCTCAAAACTAGTTTGAATATTGACTGAGATCTCTAAACATACAGGTTTTTTAAAATCTGAACTACTCTACCTACTCCATGATCTTACAAACCTATTTTGAAGCTCTTCATAGAAGGAAAAAAGACAGAAAGATGTACAAAAACAAAGACTGCAATTCATTAAAGTTACTCACCTAATTTTCCCTGGAATAAAGGCAGACTGGAATTTTTGTTTAGTTTGAGATGTCAGCAAAGATTTCCTCCCCTTTTCTTTACAATACGTACTTCTTTCATATCAACCCTTCCTAATAAAAAATTTGTAGAGACATCAAACTATGATAATTATTAAATCAACTCAAGTCCTTCTATTAGACACTTCATCTGTCGATCCTAGAGACATAGTGAAAACCAAAGTAAAATATGTCAATTCTATCTAAATAGATTGCATATCCTAGATAAGATAGCTATGAACACAAACTTTTAGCTGTCTTCTGTTGAACTGAGCTTCTCAAAGGATTTCAGGTTTTGCTTTCATTTTACACGGTTCTGAAATCCTCCACCACGAGTGGTGATTTGGAAAATGGTACATGAATAACCAAGTTCTTCCCTAGCCAGAAGAGTTCTTAAGTGTATGCTTAATCTAAGGAACATGATGATTTCTCCATACTAGGAAAACGAGTTCATAGCTGATGAAAAAGGAGTAAGTATAATAACATCAGTAGCAATAGAATGAGCAGTACTGACAGTGATGGTAACAATAGTACTACTTATAAGACTAGCAACACAGGAAAAGTGTTGGAATAGACTTAAGAAGTTGTTTTAAGACCTGTCCAAGAGTGATCTTAAGTATATGCTGATATATAATAAGATTTTTTAAAAATTAATAATAAATGTCACAATGGCTTGTTTCTGACTCTTTCTAGCTTTTTCATCAAAATATCTCAAAGTTGAATATTAGGACAAATAATAATTAGATAATTTTCGCCTGCTTGGTCTTTGCACTTTCCTTATGTTACCAGACTGTAGCTATCAAAGACACTGTTCTGCACTGTAGCTGTGGCAAGGATTTGGAGTCTACATATCTGCTACCGCTGAACACCGTGATCCATGTCAGTCTTCTAAAAAAAAATGTCATGTGTCTAGTTAGCAATTGAGATAGGATAAGTCATGCACTAGAAAACCTGGTTCCTCTAAACAAACAACAGAATATATTTTGATGCCCAATTTAAGAGCTATCATCAGTTTGATGATAGTCTAAATCCAAGTGAAAGGAATCATACACAGATTCTGGTCTGGCTTGGCAGTTCTACGGTCCATATTCCCCTGTGAGCCCTGACCCAAAAGATTTTTAGGTTCATTTGTTTGGGTTTTTTTTTGGTTTTTTTTGGTTTTTTTTTAATTCTACTATGTGCAGCTGACAAACTGTGTTCATGTAAAGCAAAGGCCTGATTCTGTACTTCACTGTGCCTGTTTATATGATCAGCTCTTTCATGCTCTACCAAAGGATCTTAAACATGATTAAGTCTGGGACTGCTGTATTCATGGACAACTCTATTCTTAAAAGATCTCACAAGGGGCCAGGAGCCTGAGTAAGTACATAGATACTTGTAAGAGGAAGAATTTAAATATTTCAGCTATTCCCTACATACTGTGTTTTAGCCTTACACCTGCAGACATTCGTGACTGTTTTGTTTTTTATAATTTTAAAGTTAATTAAACAATTTCCTTACACATGCCCACACATACTCACAAAAGCACATATCAGAAAGCAAGTTCTCATTTAGTCTCTTCCCACAGAGCCAAAAATGTCCCATTAGTATAAACAACATGGAACTCAAAACTTGATTTATTTCAATAGTATTGTATACTTCAGCTTATGTACAAATTACACATCACTGGTTAAAAAGAAGATGCACATAATGTATGGAATGAACTGTTTCAACTATTTTTTTTCCTTTCCTTGCTGCTATAATTTTTATATCTCATTTTACCTCTGTAATTAAGACAGGTCTGGTAGGTATTTAAATTAGCCTGGCTTTCATCTCTATCACACATTCATTTCAAAACTTTTATGAATATTTAATAGAGGTTTTATAATTCATGGTGATGTGATGAACAGCCTTTTGGCCGTTAAGTCAATTGACAGAAAGGAAAAAAAAAAAAAAAAACCTGAAAAAAATAAAAAGACCTCTCTTCAGGCAGAAATAATAACGATTCTATTTCTGTTCTAGATTGGTGATTACACAGTCACCTGTTTTCACATTAAACTTTGATGATAAATTACTCAGCAACCATGATAATATCAGAAGTTTTACTGGCCAGAACAAATTGCCAGTAATTGCTTGCATGATAAAGGGAAAGAGCTGTTTCGTAGTACTTCTGTCCTTCCCCTTAGG